>NC_044066.1:17695729-17753123 GCF_902167405.1 Gadus morhua | reverse complement strand
GTGTGTGTGTGTGTGTGTGTGTGTGTGTGTGTGTGTGTGTGTGTGTGTGTGTGTGTTGTGTGTGTGTGTGTTTTATGTGCCTTTGCATGCATGTATGCAGTGTAAGCATGATATTTATACACAACACAGCGTAGTTTGCTACGTGGAGCAAAAGAACACAATAGAACGTGGGTTTGTCTGAGGTGTTTGCCTGAGTGAGAGAGCGCGAAATTCATTGAAAGTCAGAGACAGTGAACACTCGCCCATCACACTCCCCATCTTTCAATAATTCACAGACCAGTTTCTTGATGAAAAGGTGGAGGGGGGGGGGGGGTGGGTGTGTATGCTGGTACGCACGCATACACACAACTTCCAGGTATCTGATTGTGTTATCCCCCCCCCCCACACACACACAACGTACCTCCACCTATATTACCTTCCTCTTGCAGCTCCCACCTGCCCTCCGCCCAGGACCCTTCAGGAAATCCAATCTCGTTTGCCCGCTATGCAGAAACATGAGAGACTGCAGTGGAATGCATATTACAGCGGAGCTCGGATGAAACGGAAACATATAGGGTGAGCTGTGCTAGCGAATCGGTGGTGTGTATGGGGAATGGGGTGTGTGTGTGTGTGTGTGTGTGTGTGTGTGTGTGTGTGTGTGTGTGTGTGTGTGTGTGTGTGTGTGTGTGTGTGTGTGTGTGTGTCCTACTTTCTCTTCATTGAATGCGATTCAATGTTTGGCGGGTTGGGGATTCACAATTACAACCCTGACCTCTCTCTACACAAACACACAAGCACACACACACAAAGACACACATGCATGTACATATGGAAGGCCAATGTTCACACACACACACGCAAACACAGGAACACACACAAACAGGTACATGTACATGACGCACACATTGAAACACTCACACAGACAGCAGCTTCCTCCCGCTGAAGGCAGAGTTGTGTTTTGCTGCAGAATGGATGCAGAATGGTTTGTGTCCAAGAAGTGTTAGCAAGAGGGTTTGTGATTAGGTCCACATGCACGTTATGTACGTGCATGTGGATGTTAATGTGTGTGTGTGCGTGTGTGTGTGTGTGTGTGTATGTTTGTTTGTTTGTGTACATGTACGTGTGTGTGTGTGTGTTTCTGCGTCTGTATGTTTGTGTACGTGCATCTGCCTGGTCTGTGTGTGTGTGTTTGAGTGTACGTTTGTGTATGTGTGTGCGCCTGGTTTGTGTGTTTGTGTGGTTCAGTGTGTGTCTGTGTACGTGTGTGTGCCTGGTCTGTGTGTGTGTGTTTCAGTGTGTGTTTGTGTACGTGTTTGTGCCTGGTCTGTGGGAGCATGTGAGGGAGCAGCAGTACCTGGACACTCTGTTCTGTTCCCCACAGCCTTGAGAGGAAGTGAGGGAGAGGGGAAAAGAGGCGGTAATGAACAAACAGCGAAGAAGAAAAAAAACACTTACTCACTTAGCCGGCAAATCGCCACCGTCTCCGTGGCAACCGACCTCAGGGCTATCTTGCCGATGTCTGGCTTCACGCAACGCGGCGCCCACCGGCGCGATGAAGAAGAGACGGAGGATGAGGAAGACGAGGGGGAGAAAGGACCAGGAGAGAGGACGGGGGAGGAGGGGGCACCTGGGAAGAGAGAGGGGGGGAGGGGGGGAGCACCTGGGAAGAGAGGAGGAGGAAGTGGACGTTGAGGACTTGATGGGGATGGGGGGGGGGGGAGAGAGAGGTGGGGGGGGTGAGAGAAAGGAGGGGGGGGGGGAGAGGTGGGGGGGGAGGGAGCTTCGGGGGAGGGTGAGGAGGAAGTGGACGTTGAGGACTTGATGGCGGTTTGGGGGGGTGAGGGAGCAGTGATGGTTTGGGGGGGGGGGGGGAGAGTTTGGGAGGGGGCTGAGGGAGGCAGCGGTGGCGGCAGTGGCCAGCAGGTCAGAGGTCGGGGCTGTGGGGGGGGGGGGGGGGGGGGGGGAACGTGCGTCGCAGCGACAGAAGACGATCAGTGGCAGACGATGAGGTGGGAGGAGACAGACCGGGGGCCGGGGGTCGACGGGAGGAAGAGGAAGAAGAGGAAGAAAGCGAGACCCCTCTCGTCTCTGTGTGGGGGCGCAGGATGAATTGGGTGGGGGGGGGTTAAAAGCTGTATCGACCGGCCAGCGCAGCAGCGTTGGGTCCATTGTGTCCCATCCACAGGCAGCGTTGCCGCAATAGGGGAGTCCTTATTGGCTAGTCAATACCGGAGCCGACAGGGGGGGTCCACACCGGCCCGCCCCATCCTGCGGTCGTTTGTTTTCCCTCCAAGTTGATCTCTCTCTCTCTCTCCCCTCCTCCTCCCCTCCGTCTGCTAGCCGTCTCTTTCTCCCTTTTTTCTCGATTTAGTTTTCATGTTTATTATTAGAATTTTTCATGGTTGCTCTCTTTTTCTTCGTTTTACGGCCTCTGACGTATCGACTCTCTCCCCCCCCCCCCCTCCCAACTGACCCACACACTCTCAACACCCACACACACACACACACACGCACACACACACACACACACACACGCACACACACACACACACACACACACACACCCTTCCCCCCCATGCTGTCTCTTTCAGACCCTATCTCCACCCTCCCCCTCACCATCACCCCTACCTCCTGCCTTTCTTCCACGCCTCCTTCCTCCGAGGAGTCGGTGCAGACAGTGGCGTCCCCCCAGGGGATCGGACCCACCTGGGGATCGGACCCCCCAGGGGATCGGACCCACCTGGGGATCGGACCCACCTGGGGAGGCTCCGAGCCGCGCGGCGAGACACCAGCGCAGGCCGCCGAGCTCCAGGTGGGACAACGGGCGGGAAGGGAGGGAGGGAGGGAGGGAGGGAGGGAGGGAACGCCAGGGTGGAAGGAAAAACAAAAAAAACCCCGGCATCCATTTTAGAGTCAAAGGGAAGAAGGAAAAAAGACAGATGATGTAGCCTTCACATCGCGTTAGTCCCCACCACGCTCCCAACCCTGTCCCCGGCTCCTGGAAAAAAAAAGGAAAAAACCCAGAGAAGGGTTACCTGTCTCACAAAACATGCCCTTGACGGTGACATCGCGCGACACCTCCTTAGCGCGTGATGGACGCGCCCCCGCGCCATCTCGCCTGACATTCCTGGTGACAGCCGATGTTTGTGAGACACATGTCTGGCTGACAGGACGCCATGCATCATGACGCGCAATCAACAAGGCTCTGACGCCCGCCGACGGGGCACCTGGGTGCTTTGGTTGTTTTTTATTTGTTCCCCCACCCCTCATCGGCGATCTCTCCGCTCGCGCGGAAGTGCACAACATCGTTCACATAACATCCATCTAGAAATGTACATTATACATACTATACTACATCATTTCTGTCCCTGGTATTTTCATACCATATTTTCATAATGCAAGAACACACTCAAACACAGGCACACATGCACTCACGCGCACACAAACCCAGGCACTCATGCGCCCAGGCACGCACTGACACGCATGCACACACGCACCCAGGCGCGCACGCACCGACGCACGCACACACATCGTCACGTCGTCTCATCTTCCGAATCAGTCCCCTTCATGGCTCATTTCCGCACTCTTTCCCTTTTTAAAAAATGACAGTGGCAGATATTTTCACTCAATCGGAAGGAAAAGTGCAGATATATCTCGGCGAAGCAGGGGAACCGGCCTGGAAATGATATTGGCCTGTCAAAGCAGCTTTGACTCCTTCCCGCCAGACGTGACATTTGGGCGACGATTCCTCGAGATACTGAATTTCACTTACTTCCCCTCCATTTTGTGCTGGCACTCTCTCACTCAGCGATGTATTTTGAATGCACTCCTGTACTATTTATTCCCATTGATACTGGCTGGTACGAACCTAATGGCCTCTGTGGAACTCTTAGGCCCTTCTGTGGCACAGCCATTAGTCTGCGAATGAAATCTACAAAATGTCTCGAGTGCCCTCCTTGACGCTTTCCAACAAGAGATCCGCTGTTGAGGGGGGGAGGGGGGGAGGGGGGGAGGACTTAGTGCTAGCCAGCCTCCCAGTGAAGAGCTATAGGCTACCTTTAAAGTTCTTTCTTTTTAGTTACCTCTGCTAAAATTTGTGGCCGAGACAGCGGCGGTAAGAGATAGCTAGTTAGGTAAGCCAGGCAGGTACAGATGGCTTACTCTAAAGGTTAACACGCCAGACTTTCTCCCCAGACTAGTGGGTTACAAGATAATAATAATACAATTCATGCATAATTCCCGTTGCTTACGGGTTCTTTAGAATCTTTCTATTTTAAGGTTAATTTACACAATCCTAGATGAGGATTTATCACAATAGTGCACTTGATTAATTTACTATTCTAAAGATAAGGGCTTTTACTGTAATGCACAGCGCACTGGTTGCCACAACGACGTTAGGCGTGGAAGCCTAGCTGCCACTGTCGGAGGGCTAGTTACGTCACTCCGAGAGATGTGTTAGCATGGAGAGATCTGGTAGTCACACCGCCGATAACCTATTCGTGAAAGCAAAACACCAAGCTCATTGATTTAACGAGGCAGGTTTATTTGACACAATTCATCAATTGATCATGTGTGGGAGCGCCTTTCCTCATCCTTAGTGTGTATTGAGTATTTCAGATGCTGGGTGAAATTCTGTATGGTGTACCCCAACTGTCCATCCGCACCCTTATGGCGCCTCACCCAGCGGCTCGCTTGAAAGACTTTGACCTGAAGTCCTTCCCAGACCTACACACTATCCATCCAACATGCAAATCTGAGAATCTCGGCTCTAATATATGGAGGAAAATAATGAGCGAAATGCACATGAACTTTTGATGGTGCGGGGTCCTGTTGAGCTTTTGACCCCAGGCTTGAAAAACTCGTTCACAAGTTAGCTGTGTTTACACGCCTTAAGGCACGCATATACATCTCCATTCCATGAGAAACTTTGAACTAGAGACTGCCTGCTGTTTTATGCCCATTTACTCTACAGTTGGAGGTCTCACACCTTTTCCCGCCTTTTTGTGATAGCTACAGATGCCAAAACTCCTACACCAGTGCCCCTGGTCCCAGGATTAAGGATTTCAAAATGGTAAATGGACTGCATTTATATAGCGCTTTTATCAAAGCGCTTTACAATATTGCCTGCATGTCAGGAGAAAGAGAAAAAAGCACAGGGCACACAAGCACACAGCAGACCGAACACAAGAAATGACCATAGTCATAACAACACATTCACACACCGACGGCGGAGTTTACCATGCAAGGCGACAGACAGCTCGTCAGGAGCAGTTAGGGTGAGGTGTCTTGCTCAGGGACACCTCGACACTCTAGGAGGAGCCGGGGATCGCACCAGCGACCTGGCGGGTACCAGCCAACCCGCTCTACCTCCTGAGCTTCTGCCGCCCCATTTCTAGCATTTAAAGAAAATAAGTTTGTAATTTTAGCAGACCTGACGTCTCCATCTTATTCAAAAATCATTCCCATTAAATGTGTCGTTTTTTTTTACATCTTTGGATGACGTCTCAGAGAGGGATCACATCACTTCCGGTTCGGCTAGATCAACCACATTGATAATCATGGTTGTCCTGTAAGCCATCTAAACTACCAAATATATTCAGCTCATTCCCGAGTGTGCAAGAGATCAGCCACTAAGTGCGTCCATTCCGGTTGGGCTAGAGATCCTCCAGACATCATTTGAGTAGAGTTTAATGGCCTCATTCATATAAAAGTGGTGAATAGTAGATCGGGCCCCACAACCTATCATTTGTCACCAAATTATAGGTTGTGATGTTGTCGACCGTGGGCCACATAACTTGGCCTTTGACGCGCACGCAAATGCAAACGCAAACGCGCACACACACACACACACACACACACACACACACACACACACACACACACACACACACACTTTAGAGCATACTAGACTTTTCCACATTCTATCCTTTGAAAATTCAACAACTATTAATCTGGTTCTCTATTCCTTATTCCAATAAATATGCAGCTTGCCGTGATCATTGCACTCTACAAGAGAAATAGTTAATACACACTCAGGGTGAGGCATTACCTCTCGGCAGGAATCAATCCTTTCAGGGTTATTCAGAATATTGTGTTCACATTACATTTAATGTATTAAACACAGGATATATGCGTGCATGTTAGAGGAAATGTAATAATGGCCATAGTTCATAAATAAGTGCATAGCTTGGGAGCAGGCGGATTCAAAAAATGCAGTGCATTTCTATTAATATTTTGTTGTGTAATGCAATTTATAATTTTGGTTATTTCTTAAACAGAATACTATTAGATACTACTAGAACTAAGTACGTAAACATCATATACAATCATCGAAACAAAGATTATTGTGCTCAAAGGTATATTTCTATATTTCTATATATAAGAAAGGGTAAAAAAAACGACTATGTTTTCCACTTTTGGTGTGATACTGGGCTGAGAAGGAATTGAGTTTTGTCTGTTCCGTTTAAGCGCAATGGATGCTCAATCCTAGAAACTGCTGAAGTACTGGACAAAACCCCCACTGTGCTTAGACCAGTCACAGATCAGCCAGGGATTAACCACCACAGGGCAAGCCTTTCAGCGTGCCCTTGCGATAGTTTGACCTCATAATAACGGGCCTACATCGATTTGTACAGGTTAAGAGGTTTACTAAAGGAGAGTTGAAATCTGAGGTTCAGATCAAACATGCACAGAAGGAAAAGTCCTAGTTTTACCCTTTACTTCTCCAGCTTTGGAATCAACCGATTTCTTAACTACTTCTCACTCCCTGGACGTCTCAAATGCAACGTTTCCCTAGTGGGGGTTTCGCTACAGTCAAATAACATCTGCTAACTTCTGTTGAACATGCCTTAGACTCTAGGGTTAATCTTTACCCTAACCCTATTAAAGAACGCATAAATGAACACCTTAGTTAACATGAACACCATAACCTTAATCATGAACATCATGAGGGAAAAGTAACACCAAAAGTTAATAAGTACACCATTAGTTAACTGCCAATTAACTGTTGGCTAGTTGGTAGTTAATGCTGCATTCGTTCATGCTAATTGCTGATTAACCAAAGTACCATTATTGTAAAGTGTTACCTTTTCCTAAATAATTCATTGCAGTTAAGTACACGGACAAACAAAGTCGAACCGGTCCACACGAGGTCATCTTCCTGAAGATGGTAAGCAATTTTGCATACCATCACCATGACAACACTAAGTATGTCCAACGACACTGTGAGGTCCCTCTGGCACTCTGAAAACTCCCCAGAAGATGCTGAGTCGCCAAGAGTGCATATGTGTATGTGTCACGAGTTTGCGAGAGAGAGAGAGAGAGAGAGGGCCAGGGAGATAGAGACAGAGAGACCGAGACCGAGAGAGAGAGAGAGAGAGAGAGAGAGAGAGAGAGAGAGAGAGAGAGAGAGAGAGAGAGAGAGAGAGACAGACAGACAGACAGACAGACAGACAGACAGACAGACAGACAGACAGACAGACAGACAGACAGACAGACAGACAGACAGACAGACAGAGCGAGAGAGACAGAGACAGAGACAGAGACAGAGACAGAGAGAGAGACAGAGAGAGAGACAGAGAGAGAGAGAGAGTGAGAGAGAGAGAGATTGGTATATGACAGCGAAGGTGGCTGTCGGACAGCAAGGACGTGGCACCGTGACAGCACCATTAGTGGCTCTTCAGGGGCCCCAGATGGGGGCTCTGATCAATCCGATCTGCTTGGCCCTCCAGACCCTACTGCTCCGGCCTTTAGCTCACTTAAACACACCCAGCTCCACTGCGTCGGTGAGTGTTATTGAGGCAAGGACAAACCACGGTTTGGGAAGGTATTAGGTAATGTGCAGGAGACTCGGGCATAAACACATGCACGCATGCACACACACAAACACAGCCGCATACATTTGCATGGATTTTGCACACTTAGAGGCCCTTGTATGCGTGTGCACACGCTTATTAAAATGCACATACTATAATGATCTCGAAGACGTGCCTGCTCCTACGATCCCACACACACACACGCGCGCACGCACACCCACACACACGCAGACACACAGACACAGACACACAGACACACACACACACACACACACACACACATACAGCGATCCCAGGGGAGTATTACAGAATAGTCTTTCTTCCCTCTCTTTTCCCCTCACTTTGACTTTCAGATTTAAATCATTTCACATGAGTTAGTAGATAGCGCTCACAAATGAATCGTCGGGGATTGCTTGACGAGGTCTTTGTTGAGGGAGTCTCCCGTGGGAGAGTGTCATTGACATTCCCTCCCTTCCTCTCCTCGACTCCCAAGCAGTACACAACCAATGTTTGTTTTTGTCCCCCGAAAAAATGTCAAATAGCTGACGGATTTTGTTCCGTTACAGCCGTTTAGAACGCACGGAACTCAAATCAGTGAATGAGCCAAAGTGATATGAAAGACGACACTCTTGAAGCCGTTTCATAACTCGTCAATGGGAAAACGGTTTTATCCGAAAGCCACTTATAGTGAAGGATATAGTGGATTCAGATGCATGTCACGGAGAAGCAGATAGGGGTTTGGAGGGGAGATACAGATGCCTAGGGATTGGAGCATTGGGTATTGAACCCAGTACCTTTTAGCTTTGCAGCAAGGATGTGGATGCCCTCGCACTACACTAGCGTTTATAGTACCGTTATTTTACACAATTTCTTCACCGTATGGTCCACACATTGTTTGTACAATCGGATTCTGTTTGAACCAGTGACGCACTGCGTTGCTCAATCCAAAACACTTATCTGATTACACAGTCTGTATTTGATTTTTTTCTGACATACTGTATTGTTAGATTGACATAAGTGAATATATTGACCAAGCACAACACATAATGACCATTAGGTCTACTGCACATTGATCTGATGAAAACATGTGTTTCCCTCGACATTGGAAAAGCCATGCATTACCCAAAGGTTGCATTTTGGACTGAAAATCCAAACAGAAATTATTCTTAATATAATATAATTTGTGAACAGCAAATCAAAACAAACATTATGTATATTGCGCCTTTCGTGCTAAATTGCAATACAAGGTGCTTAACAATGCAATGATAAAAAAATAAGAAAATAAATAAATGGGATTAAGAGAATGCTGAAGGTATGTTTTAAGGTGTCTTTTAAAATAACAAAAAACATAATCTCTTCACCTAGCTGGATCTGTCTGAGGAGAACTTCTGCCACATCCACATCATGCTCGGTCACAGGCTCATGCAGACCTCCTCCATGCCTTGAGTGGGGGGATCTCAGACCTCCCACCCACTGCCCCCATGCCCAGAAACGCTCCTCAATGGGCTTCAGGAAGGGAGAGTCTCCCTGGAGGTCATGGAGTGGAAGCTGAGGAGGCTGATGAAACCAGTTTTGGACCAGAGCGGATCAGTGGAATGAGACACTGTCCCAGACGCTGATGGGATGGCAAATGGCCAAAGACGTGTCTCCCTCCACGTTTTACTTTTGTCGGTTAGTCCCGGCCTCATCTATGAAGAACTATTCAGATTCAGAAGATTAATTGGTTCGTCTGTGAGTTATTTTGAAAGGCAGCGCCTTGAAATGTCAAAGAAGTCAATTAAGTTTCTAAAAACACTGCGCCAAGTGTTTTTGCAAACAGTGTGAGGCTTAGAATGGGCTTGTAGTTGGGGAAACCTGGGGTTTGCTCCTTGAGTGTCCAATTCGACTTTCTGTATTTATGAATTATTTATCTCAGTTTAATATGTAAGCAATGATAATAAACTCCACTTCACATTCGCTAACACAAATATGCGCCGTGCAACTCCGAACCAGCTCTCTGTACTCGCCCCCCCCCCCCCTGTGACAGACGGACCTACAGCCAGGGGTCGCTCGGTGGAGCCACTTCAAGCTATTTGTCCTTGGCTTCCTCTGGGTCGACAAGGGCCACTCGCGGACAAGGTGCCCGTGCAGGAGCCCCCCCACGTCTGAGCTCCTCAGACGTGATCAGAATGGGGCATTTATTGAAGTGGTGGTCACGGTAGGCAGGCGGAGTGATGAGAAGCTGACACAAGCCACGTTCGCCACATCGTTCAGTGGCGCGTGTCCCTAACGTTCTGCACGTGCATGCACGCGATTAAAGTCTGGACACGCCTGCTTGAGTTTAAGTCTGCGCATGTGTGTCGGCGTGCATGCGTGTGTGTCCGAGCTCATGTGTGTGCATGTGCGTGTGTATGTCAGTATACAAGTGTATTGATTATTCAAGCCCTGAGGGACGTCCATTGATCTCATTTATGTAAAGTGTGTCAATTATTTTGTCCCATTTGGTTTCGGAAGGGTGACTCAGAAGCTCAAGTACACGGAGCGCGCCTTCAGTTCATGTTTTTGTCGTGACCCTAAAAAAAGTGGATCAATTAATTTCGTTTTAATGGAGCAAAGCACGCCGAGCGCAAAGGACTCCAGGCCGATTTGGAAGTAAAAAATCCTAAAACACATACAGAGTCACGGTTAGTTTCTTCCCTGTTACTTCGAATGCGGTGCTGATGGCACAAAACACCATCACAACCACCACCACCCCCCCCACCCATCACTACCGACCCCCTCCGCCTTATCCACCCAGTAGTGGGCGGCTGCTCCCTACGTGCCATCATCTCCTCCAGACCCTTATCTACCAGGTTATGAGGGGCCACTCCACACCTCCAGGACTCTGCGTTCCCCCCTCCCTGGGAGTGTTTAATAATGTACACGGGGCCTACTGCCTAACCCTCTCTCAGCTGGATCCCAGAGGCTTCATTAGCCCGGGTGAGGATCACCGTCACACCGCTGATCCCCTGGTCTGCGGAAACTGACCATTAATATTTAGCACAGGGAACCAGGAAATACCCCAGGACCATACAGATACAGAGAGAGGAAGACGGGCTGGAGAAAGACAAGAAAAACTGTAAATATGTACAATATATAAAAAAAAAGAATGATTCAAAGAGGCAGAGAGTGTGTGTTTGTGTGTGTGTGTGTGTGTGTGTGTGTGTGTGTGTGTGTGTGTGTGTGTGTGTGTGTGTGTGTGTGTGTGTGTGTGTGTGTGTGTGTGTGTGTGTGTGTGTGTGTGTGTGTGTGTGTGTGTAAGAGATGTTTGTGAGAGAAATACAGAGAGACAGAAAGAGAGAGAGGGGGAAAAGGAGAGAGAGCGAGAGAGAACGAGAGAGAGAGCGTCAACATGAATGTAGTGTGGGGTTGCAGGCGAAGGGGTTTTAACTTCTCGACGGATCTGACACACTCTGGGCATCTCTGCCCTCTGTGCACCACACAGTGGTGAATAACTTCCTGTACTCCTCTTTCTACTCTGCAACCTTTGCTGTCCTTTCCTTTGTGCTTTGGAAGGCGCCACAGTGTGAGCTGAATCCCCAGTTCCCTGGACACAATGCTGCCTTATTTATTCAGTGGGTGACACACACGGTGCCTAGGAGTACATCCCCGTTTCCTGTCGAGAAACCCGTTTTTCCTTGGCTCTGCTCCTTGAACCAAGCAATTGGAATAATGGAAATTGTCGTCCGCGGATAATAAAGAAAATAAATGACAGTTTCTTTTGTGTACGGACTTATGCTCTGTGACATGAACAACATTGCTCTCCCTGCTCGGGCGTAGGACGTCGGGCGTGAACACAGAGGCACATACTTGGCATATAAATCACCCT
Organism: Gadus morhua; assembly: GCF_902167405.1. Lineage (NCBI taxonomy): Eukaryota > Metazoa > Chordata > Actinopteri > Gadiformes > Gadidae > Gadus > Gadus morhua. The sequence goes on along the minus strand of NC_044066.1, from coordinate 17,741,483 downwards.
GCAATTTAAAATGACACAAAACTGACACCCTGAATAAGGCAATTGAGCAAGGAAAGAAGGTACTCGTCCAGTTGTACCCTTTGTTGTGTGATCATGCCTACTAAAATCTAATCAGATTAAATTGGGCGCGGAGTGGACTGCCGTTGAACGCGTCCTCTAAGGCAGGAATCATTTAGGAGGCTCAGATCTGATCACATTTGGGATGGGCAGATCAATCACCCATCTCTATCTTATATTGGAGCAGATTTTATATCAGATGATCAACATCATTGTGATAGATAAGTTCATCAATGGCTACTGGTGAGCCGTGCCCACATGTTGGACAGTGATCAGGGCTTGTCCGCACAATGTCGGTGAAATGTAAAAACTCACTGTCCACAACCAAATTCGCTCCTGAAGATCGGAAAAGATGCGCAGGCCAGACTAAATCATTGTCTTGTTGCTGTTGCCGTCAAGCATCACCTTGCAACCGCATTTAGCTCAGGTTCCCTTATGTGAGATGTTTAAAATGTGTTTTGGATCCAGTGCAGAAACATACAACAACCATAAGTTACTGCATAATGTATTTTAGATCGGTAGTGTGTGTGTGTGTGTGTGTCTCTGTCTGTCTGTCTGTGAGAACATATAGCGAGTTGAACCAGAGGCAGGGGCGGACTGGGACAAAAAATCGGCCCGGGCATTTTGAACCAGACCGGCCCACTAAATTCGATAACACACCTTTTCAGTCTTTTTGGTCTCTCGAATGTCTACACCAAACAGGCTTTTAGCTAGCAGGGCGTCTGCCCTATAGTCTACTAAAAAATAAGAAGAAATGGGACGCCCTACTTTTAGGCAGGACGGCCTAAAGACGCCCTATTTTTCTCCCGTTTTACCTGTTAACTTCGCTGAATGTGATCAAAATTCACCGTTTCAGTCGCTTCAGTGCTTAGCGAAGTCTAGAATCATACATATGCCCTGCCAATTAGAAAATAGCATTGCTGTATTCCCGCTACAACAACGTTACATCATGATTCCAACGAAACATTGATTCACGGGCTCGCAGAAGCTACAGAAGACAGCTGTCTCACCGCACGTCACTGAACCTACTACTTTATGAGTTCAACAAGAGTTTGTGTGTTAAGGTGGTGGTCTTAATTAATCTAAATTCAATACAACATACATCATACACTTTAAAGTTGTGTAGAAAGTTGTTTCTTTTTGTTAAAGTTGTTACTTGAATTTTGTACCTTGCTACCTAGTTTCAGTTACACTCACTGTTATGATGTATTAAATTACTAAACATATAAATAAATCAGTGTAATTGCAATATTACCTAAAAACGATCAAGTGCTGTACAAAAAATCCTAGCTAAAAGCCTGACTCCAACTGTGCAACTATTTTCCACATACCTCTTAAGCCATGCAATGAGTTAATAGCAATCAGTGAAAGTGGACGCATTATACACTTCCGAAAGGTGTTATTTATTAACAAAAAAAGTATACTCCACGTCCATCACAGTAATGGGTAGAGTTCATCCGACTGGGTGTGTACCTGCGTTTAATAGAAGAGAAAGACAAAAAATAGAAGACAAAGACAAAGAATAGAGAAGAGAATAAATGATGGATCAGATGTTACTCTACTGTATCAAGAGTAGTACCCACTAAATTGTGAACTGAATTCATTTTTTGTGGTGGAGGTGGTGTGGTTCCCGCCGCATCTTGCAGCACTTCGCACGCCAGTGCTACCACTGTTTTCACGTCTTCATAAATGAACATCATAACATCATCATACAGTACACCATGGCACATAAATGACACCACCCTATCCATGTGTTTTCCCTGCTCGCAACTTTTTCTCAGACAACTTGTTGCTTTACCTCTGTGCTTCTCAACATCAGCATATATTTACTATGGAAACACCATAACTTCACCACAGTAGCCTATCATTTTCATTTGATGTAGCCTACCAGTGGACTGCTATGTTCACAATTTCGGAACAATGGGCTGTCGGACTAATTACTTTCTTGTTGTCGGAGCATAGGGCTATCATAATTCGGTATCTGGACCGCGCACCAATAGGCTAACGGGCTAGCCCACCACTCAAACACACAACATTAGAGTGTAGGCTAACGGCTGGCTGTTTCAGAGTAGAGCAGGCTGAGGGCTAGCAACAGCTACAGACTTGTCTTGTATTTACAATGCAAACAAACTTGGCCATAGAACATAGGTCCTAAGTCAAACATATTTTAGAGACGTTTTAATTCATGATCAGTAAGCTTACCGTAGGTCGTTGTATCGTATCGCCACCAGCATCACTGGGCCTCATGGGTTGAGCGCATGCGTAGAACTGGGTGTCGCGTTGCGTGTATGTATGCAAATCCAAATTCTCTACCTCAATCCGCACAGTTGAGAACACTTCGGCTGTGTAAGAACCAATTTAGAGGTGTTTATTAATAAGGTGGAGATCTTTTCTTACTTTGGACTTCCGAAGTCTGTAAAACACATATTAGAAGACACTTAAAAAAAAATCGAAAAATAGTCACCATGAGTGTGAAGATCGATTGCGAGTAGCAGTATAAAAGTCAGTCCGTCAATCAGTGAGATTAAGATATGTATAGCTCTTGGAGAAAATTACGCCACTGTGTTAATCATTTCGGCTGATGCGATGGTGGGCCGGTACATAATAGTGATGGGCCGGTGGGATTATATTTTCGCCCATCGGCCCACCGGGGATGTCCCCGGTATTCCCGATGGCCAGTCCGCCCCTGACCAGAGGGAGTCAATAAGCACTCACCCCCCCAAGCAGGTAAATGTCTCGTCACACTCACAAGCACACAATTGTATCCTTTGACGCACCCATGCCCTGGCACTCAAAGATTTACTTGCGTATGGCAGACGGAAACAGAAGCCATCTTGTTTTTTTAAATTGCACATCGTGCCAAACTCCTATAACACCAGATGTTGAGATCAGCATTCGGCAAGGTCTCTTGCCTGCCTCATGAGCTTTGAAAATAAAAATACGAATGAAAACCTGTTCTCTGTGCGATTCAGCAGCGACCCCCTCATGTGGTCAACCAGCAGGCCAAAGCGTATTTTTATATTCCTCCCAGAGTCAATTTCTCTTCCCTGCTTTGCTAACACATTTTTCTTCGCCAGCAGCTATATTTAAACGAAGCATTTGTTCTTTTGTTGAATGTTTTTTCCCTTTCTGTAGCTCAGGGAAGGGGTTTCGTGGTACTCTGCAAAATAGTTTGGTGCATGTCTTTGTTCACGTTTTCTGGGTGATTAATTTGATAATTAGTGGAAACTTCCCTGTTTTGAGGATCATTTCTGTTAGCTTTGACACTGCAGTCTTCATTTGAGTGCCACTGAGAAGTGTAATTACGTCCACTGTCTTGATGTGAGTAGACAAGATAAAGAGTAAAAGGGACTTGTTTAATAATGTTTACACTTCTATAGACCGGGAGAGTGTTTTGTCGGCAGGAAAAGAGGTGTCAACTTGCCAGTAATGCACTTGTTCAAACTCATTGTAATCTAATTCTAATCAGGGTCCACAATCCCAAGCACACAAACCGTGAACTCATTAACACGGCATACTTCAACGTACAAGGCCCCATCAGTGCGAAAGAGCAAAGGATGATACATAACTAAATGAATTAATGAATAAATAGCAGACGGCCTCGATAAAGACGTCAGGCTGGAAGGATGGATTGACAGACGGTCTAGGTCGATAAACAGAAAACTACCTCGTACAGTCAGTTTATTCTGCACGCGTCCCGTACCAAGTATGTAAAACAGAAACAGACGACGGACAGACAGACTGACGGCGAGGCATATCGATCCGCCTGATTGATGAGAGGAAAGGAGAAGCCGAAGGGTCAGGTCAGTGGTTCTGGCCACGTCATGCAGCCACTCTGAAGAGACGGACACACCTGTTGGCACGCCGCTGTGGTTCCCCGGCGCCAGTCTGTCGGGACCCCCACTGCACTGCTCTAGCCCCCCCCCGGTGGGGCCACTGGTTTGGGGGGCCCGCCTGTCTTTCAACCACACCAGCATGTCTGGCTCCCGGCCCCGGCTGCGGCAGTCCCCTCGAGCCATTAGCCTCCAGGCCACACAACCACTAAAGGAAGAGCACAGGTCCTGAGGGGTGGGGGGGGCTAGAGCAATCTAACACACACACACACACACACACACACACACACACACACACACACACACACACACACACACACACACACACAGTCTGTCTGGGGCTGTAGTGGGAGGATGTGATGGTGGAGGGGGGAGTTTAAGTGTTATGTTGTTCTTTGCATTTTATCGATTGGCAGAAAACAGAAACTGAACTGTTTCGATTTTTTTGATTTGATAGGTAAACCGTAAAATACCTTTTGAAAATATATTTGCTCTCCCCTCTCCTTCCTCCCTCCCTCTCCTCCCTCCCTCCCACCCTCCCTCTCTTATGAGGTGACTTCTTAGTTCAATGCATTGGAAAAGGTAATCACATAGTGGAGGGAGGCAGCGGCAAGCACAAAACAAACTGACAAACTGCAAGGCAAACATTTGTTTGTGATCAGCAAAGCCTCCGGTGAACCTTGGCAGAGCTCAGCAACAAGAGACGGCATTCTCCCCACAATGCCACACACACACACACACACACACACACACACACACACACACACACACACACACACAAAATCCACTGGGACATATCCTAATACACACACACACATATACACACACACACACACAATCCATTGAGATGCATCCTAACATAGACACACAATCCACTGAGACACATCCTAACAAAGACGCACAGACACACAATCCACTGAGGTGCTACTTAACACACACACATACACACACACACACACACACACACACACACACACAAACAATAATTACATAATACACATACAGGGACTTCTTGGTGTTGGGTGACTTCCATATAAATAAAACACCTCCATTGTGACTAACTCATTGAGATGTTTTAACCCACAGGTGCGTACACGTGCGTGCGTGCTTGCGTGTGTGTTTGCATGTGTGTGTGCGTGCTGGTGTGCGTGCACACGTATTCTTACGGAAATCTAGTCAATTCCTTTTTTGGCAGGTGTTCAAAAGTGGCGAGTAGTTGCTAGTAATTAAGGGTATCTGATGAAGTTTCTGAGTGGTTGCGGCGTGCGGCTGCCAAGGCGGGACCTGTTTACAATGCTCCGCGGAAGGCACATTTCACCGTGAATGAATTCTTATCTCCGCCCTCATCGGCCCCTCTCCCCTCCCCCTCCCACCCCCGGGCCCCCCCCCCCCCACCTCGAACGGAGGCGGAATTTTAATTTTCTGGTTTTTTTTGCAATTGACTGATGATTTTCTGTTCATAAGGGTGCAAGTCCCACTGATGAATTTGAATATTCATGAGGCAAAGATGTGAAAACGGATAACCGAGTGATTTATCGATGGCTTTTATTTTTTTCTCCTCACCCTAAAGTTTATTTTAATTGTACCCATAATAACCTTTATAAAAGTTGTGTACACTTAACGGTGTGACTCTACTTTAACTTGCCTATGAAAAGAGTGAGGTAGAGTAAATAAAATCGAAACATTAAAGTACAATGATTCATCCGTACTGGAAATGTACAAGAAACAAATGATTATTTCTCGTTGTCATCTTAATGTTCAGAGCTAATCGGTTTGTTTTGTTTCAAAACCGGGTTAGTTATCTACTGAGTTTGCACCCGAGCCCGTTTAAAAAGTGGTTCATCAATGAAGAAGGCATGGAGTATTTCTGAGCAGAATCCATTTTAATCGAAAAAGTAATGTTCCAAGTTAATCTGCTGTGCGTTTGCATGTGTGTGTCGCACGTGTGCTTAAGTGGAAACACCACAGTGACAGCCCACACTGTGTGAGCTTGCGTGCGTGCGTTCGTGTGTTTATGTGTGCGTGTGCCTGCTGTTCCCCCAAGACAACTTCAGAGCTTGACTTTCCTGAGCCTACGAGCAAAGCGGGATAAAAAAACATCGGCCAGGTTGATAGACAGAAGATATGTTGCGAAACGTAAGAATAAACCGAGCGAAACGCACCGCGGAGATCAATGGGGGAGCGACTGCTGTGATGCGAAGGCGTACCCTGCAGTGCCGGGCGGGAGCCGGCAGCCCTGTCATTTGCATTGCTTTGTAGTGATGCACATAACAAGGAACACGCCGATGCAAACAGGGCGGCATTGTGGCGAAGGGTCAGAACACTTTCCCTGCAGTGGTGCCGTACTCGTGTGCGATTCAGCCCCGGTTCTCGGGCCACTGTAGTTATTAGACACGCTTCATCCAGAGGGTGAGGCTTCAGGACCGTGGACAGCTCCGTGTTCGTCGCCGTTTGCTGAGCGGCTCTCGCGGCAGCTAATGTAAAACCTGGAGGTGGATTCTGGTGGAAAGGAGCTATTCTGTTTTTGTTTTAGAACCCGCCCCATCTGCCCCTCACGGCTTTGAAGTAAACCAGGGTTAATTCTCATATGAGCTCGCCTGGTGGTGAGAACTCGTCTCACACAGGTGACAGGTTACAATAGTGTGTGTGTGTGTGTGTGTGTGTGTGTGTGTGTGTGTGTGTGTGTGTGTGTGTGTGTGTGTGTGTGTGTGTGTGTGTGTGTGTGCAAATAGGTTTGGGAGGGGGGGGGGGGGGGGGGGGGGGGTTGTGGTGTCCAAACCACACACACATTATTATGTAATCATGTATCTCTGACTTTAAGGCTGTCTGAGAAGGTTTCCCATGCAGAGGGGTGTAGTAAATGGGACTGTGTGTGTGTGTGTGTGTGTGTGTCAGGCTCACACACATGAAAGGATGGCTCAACTCGTTGCGTGACAGCAAAGCTTTGGTGCAATGGAAATGCATCTGATTCCAATACATTATTCAATGCCATATATGCATGTCAGTATAATGGATTTCATTTTATTAATATAGAGAGATATATATAGATATATGCAGAATGCAATCACACTGTGTTCATTTATTTTTACTATTCGTTTTTGTGCCTGCATCTGTAGTATGTATGTATTTGTATGTACAGTTTGTGTGTATGTATGTATGTATGTATGTATGTATGTATGCATGTGTGTTTTGTTGCAGCTCTAGCAGTCTGAGCAGTCGGTCAGATCACGCCAACAGGATTCAATGCAAATTAAAATAAAATGTATTTGAAAACTGAGGGAAAGTGAGGAAGAAGGAATATATTCTCCTTCCTGGGATCATTATACTCAAGTAGTCCATTGGCCTGATCTGTGTGCGTTTGTGTGTGCGTGCGTGGTTAATTATGTTTCTTTATTCTTACCCTTTTTACATAACAGCTGGGTCCAGTTTATTATTCATAGATTAAAAAAACAAGCTCAAAATCAAGACGGGTTTAAGTCATAATTTCCATGATTAACAAAAACACATTACTGCTTTATCCCGCCTTCTATAAGTGTTCCCTGATTGGACGTCATCGTTTAGGTGTAAACGCTCTCGATGAAGCTATCTTTTGTTCCGTGGTAAGTCAATTATTAATGAGAATATTTATACGTCTTGCCTCGCAGTTTCATATAGACATCCTATTGAGATGATAGGAAGAGCAATGCATTGCACGGAAGCAAACACAGAAACACATCCAACTGGCCTGTGTATACACCTCCCACCTTAAGACTTCCTACTATAGATGCTCTGCTTTTCAGCGTGAATCAATATACTTTGAGCTAAATGTCAACATGGTAGAGAGAGAGCGAGAAAGAGACAGACATAAAGAGAGAGAGAGAGAGAGAGAGAGAGAGAGAGAGAGAGAGAGAGAGAGAGAGAGAGAGAGAGAGAGAGAGAGAGAGAGAGAGAGAGAGAGAGAAAGAGAGAGAGAAGCTTGCAGTACAGCAAAAATAAAAAATAAAGGAAACCATTGATTCATTATATAAGGTGGTTTGTGACATTATACTGTAGATCTCACCGGTCAGAAGTGTAAGTCTCTTAAAAGGGCAGAGCAATTCCTCACGCCAGCATGACAGGTAAACAGAGGCCCTGTAGTGCTTGTTCTCCCCACCCTCCAAGGCCCTCCCTCCCTCCCTCACACCTTCCTCTGTGAAAGACGCTGCTTGCGCCGTCTCTTCTTCTTTTTCTTTTTTGGTAGTCGGCCGCGAGACAGCGTGTTGACTCGACTCCCGGCTGGCCGGTCCCGCCGTGTGCCCGAACCAGACTTAATGAGATGCGCAGCTCGTTAGTGGCACCATGTAAGGTCGCGCTCAGCGATTAGCCAAGTGATCAGTAACGTGTGGGAACATTTCTGACGAACTCGTCCAGACTGCGGATCTGTAGGAGGGAGCTCGGTGATGATAGGCCGGCGGAGGCGGAGGGAAAAACGTTTTTTCCCCCCCAACTTCGCAGATCAAGTGCATTCCTGTAGCAGAAGGCGCGCAGACGCTCTAATAGCCGACGCACGGCAACACACGAGGAGGATGAAGGGGACGTCTTATCGAGATAATGGACGCGCTATTCGAGGACGCAGACGGTGTCTGAAGACGAGGTGTGAGCGAGGGAACAAAAGAAGGGGTGACAGAAACAGAGAGAGGAGGGAGAGAGAGAGAGAGGCGAAGGGAGTTGAAGGCAGCAGAACATATGCGGCATCAGTCAGGAGATACGACTCAACTCAACTCCCTGCCAGCCAGAGAACGTGAGCCAGGTTTATAATCACCGACTGCTCCTCCCGGTGGCTGGCGGCTGGGTTTCCTTGCATCTGCTACAGGCATGCCTCGCGTGTTCTTCCAAAATTAATAAGTACGCATGCGGAGTATCGTTAAGCAAAGCACGCCATTAAAGATGGTGGGAGGGGGAGTGGAAGCTCTTTGGTGCGTGCGTGCGTGCGTGCGTGTGTGTGTGTGTCCCATTAGTATATGCCATACTATACAGCAGAGGGTATTTGCCTACTAACTACTACGCCTTCATTTGCAGATATAAGTTTTACTTTCCTTTCAGAAATCCCTCCTTTCAAAACGATCATTTATTAGGATTTGTCCTTTTAGTTTTCCAGCCGTTATTATTGTGGAGGATTTCTGTTGTTGTTGTTGTTGTCCTCATCCCCCCCCCCCCCCCCCGTGTTCCTGCCACAGAGCCGGTACGACCTGGGGCCCCTGTCCTGATTGATTAGGCCCTCGGCGGCGGTGACAGGTAGGGTGTGGAGGTGGGGGGACCCCGGTGGCCGTCCAATCAGAGCCCTGACGGGCGGCGGGGCTGGGGTGGAGAACCACCCGCTGCTTTACGCGCACCACCACAGCAGCCTCCTCCCCCGTCCCTTCAGAGCAGACCGAGCTCGGAGCGCCCCCCCCACCCCCCCACCCCCACCGGGGCCACAGGCAGCGCCTCATCCCTTCAGAATGGGTTTGGGTTTGTACGCTTATGGCTCAATCATACGCAATGCCTCCTGCAATTCTAAAACGCTTCCCTTTCCCCGCGGCTCTCGCGGAAGACCCCAGAAGTTAAAATCGCCGTCGCCGGTGCCAAAACAAAAAAGAAACACGGATGACGCAGAGGAAGATGATGACGAAGGGCACGTATCCCGGTGCGTTTGTCAGCGAGGGCCTTGGCCATTCAGCCCCCCCCGCCGCCCCCCCCCCCAGCCCCCCACCCTCCCGCTGAGCGAGAAGTCGGCGCAAGAACAAAGCAGCAGAAAGCCGCACGGCCTTCAGTGCATAAAGGCTGGAGCGTTAAGAAAGCTGCTTCCCTTCCTCCATCACAGGCTTTATGAGAACATTTAATAAGCTGCGTGCTGCGTGTCGCCTGTACCTTATCGGAAGGGAAAGAAACGATATCCGGCCCCCCCCCCCCACCCCCCACCCCCCACCCCCCGCTCTGACAGCCAACGAATTATGATCCGTCAATCTTTATGAGCCCTGTGTTTATTTTCTCACCCCCTTCGCCACACACACACGGATATAAAGAAACACACACACACACACACACACACACACACACACACACACACACACACACACACACACACACACACACACACACACACACACACACACACACACACACACACACACACACACACGTTTATTAAATCCCCCCCTCCTCCCTCATCCTCCCCTCTCTCATTTTTCCTCCTCTTCTACTTCCTGCCTCCCTGTCATTCTTCTTATGCATCGAGTTTCTCTTGCATTAACGAGTAATCAATCAACTGTATTTTACGTAACAGACTTGTTTCCTATCGGTTACACACAGGAAATTGTATGTGAAAATATTATTTTTTTTTAGATGCATTGCATTCTGGGTGCATTCATTTGGGGCTTGGGAGGGACAGTGCGCAAGCTGCGTATGCATTGGGTCAAAGAGAGAATCAGATGCAAAGTAATAATTGCTTTAGAGAGGCGGAGATCCAGTGGGTCGCTACATTCTGTAGCTGTGGAGATCGCGCTGTAACATAAAGCTGCCGTGGGTACGATTCAAGAGTGGTAAAGAGAGGAGAACTAGATTTAGAATTTAAACAACAAAAAAGCGCCCTTCCCCTTTGCTCCCTCCATCTCCGCAGTGTATCATTCCACACCCCTTGTGAAAGACAGGCAAGACGGATTCACCAAACCAATCAGAACAGAGAAGCCAACTCGAAACAGACATACTCACCGAGCATTTCGACCGCTGATAGCTAAGCTGACCGGACACTATGGTATTCATAACAAACGACACTCGCATCATAGCTATTAAACCTTAGGTACAGCCCTGTTAGACCATGCATGGTGGATCTGGAGGGGCGGAGGACTGCACAGACCGATACAGCAGGCGGAGCAGTACCCAGCTGGTGGAGGTGTGGGGGGGCGGGGGGGGGGGGGGGGGGGTGCGGGTGATCCGTGCGTTTGTTCTTTCACCTCCTGTTCTGTGATCAAGGCCGCGATCTCATGAGATAAGAGCCGCGCGCTGCCATGCAATCTGGCAGACACATGCAGAGGGAGGGGGAACTGTGTAGTTGTTGCTTTTTTTTGGGTCGTCCTCCGCGTGTGCGTGTGCGTGTGCGTATGTGCGCGCGCGTAGTTCTCCTCATGATCGCTTGAGCGGGTCTGAAGCACATTTAAAATATGCAACCCTCAGAACAGACAGACAGACAGAAGTCTGCTGTTCAAGTGTTGTTTTGGTGCTTGTTTTCTCGCAGCTGATTCTGTGCCCTATTTTATCGGAGCGTCACGGCCATTACAGAGGTCGGCCATATTTTCATTCAGATTTGTGTATTAGTCTTAGTCATGTGTGTCTTTTCTTGTGCAACGACGCAGATGTCGTCATTGAAGTGTGTGCACATAATGTGTGTGTCTGTGGTCCTCTCTGTATACTTGTTCCTCTGCCTGTGTGCATGTACAGGTATGTGCGCGCGTGTTTCTTTCTGTATTCCTTACTGTACGTGTGTGTGTGTCGCTGCACTCTTGTGTGTCTGTATGTGTTTCCATCATGCTCTATTCATGTCACTGAACATGGGTGTTCCCGTTTGCAGCCAGCAGGTTCCAACTCCCTGTAGGTCATGGTTCTGGATTCACACACACACACACACACACACACACACACACACACACACACACACACACACACACACACACACACACACACACACACACACACACACACACACACTCCCCGTTCTGTCTCCCTCAGCCTCTCTGCCTTTGCAGTGACGCACAGAGCCAGGAATAGCACTATTTTGTTGTGTCCTCCCCCTCACCCCTTCCCCTCCCTTCCCCTCCTCCTCACCCCCAGGATTAATGGGCTCAATTGGGAGAAAACAATCAGGTTATGTATTTCACTGTGGATCTGCTTAGGCTAACCGTGTTTACGTGATAACGCCACTGATATCGTTGGTAAATTAGTTAATGCTTGGGCGACAGACCCACAAACACACCAAGTGCTTACCCTGGTCCCTCTACAAAGGGATCGGTGGCACACTGCATTAACCCATGAAGAAGAGGTCAATTGGAATCAATTAAGGCCAATCGGTCATACATATTGGTGACAATTAGATGCATCTTCTGCTTCGTTAACAGCTAATTGGCGCCCTCTTTTAAATAACGCGTGGGTCATCGGAGGATTGCATTATCACATTTGGCAGATCTTCAGATCGTGAAATATTTCTCTGCAGGAATATGTTTTTTTTTTCCTGGGCGGCGTGAGGCTCAGGAGGTAGAGCGGGTTGGCTGTTAACCGGGAGGTTGCTAGTTCGATCCCCGGCCCCTCCTAGCTGAGTGCCGAGGTGTCCCCGAGTCAGACACCGCACCCGACTGCTCCTGACCAGCTGGCTGACGCCATAGAAAGTTGACTACGCAGTCGCTGTGTGATTGTTTGTATGAATGGGTGAATGTTAGTCAGTGTTGTAAAGCACTTTGAGCGGCCACTGCTTAGAAAATCGTCGCAGTATATATAAACGCAGTCCATTTACCATCTAACATGAACGTAGGAACTGGTTGAAATATGCACCAATTTTAAATAGAGAGATAGAGATAAATCTGTAGACTACTGTAATATATCATTGCAAGGCCTTGTGTTGAGTCGTATAGAATATGATGGGATGGCATAGCGTAGTATTGATATTAGAGCAGCACGGTAGGGCTTCGTATAGAATATTACAGTACAGTATTTCAGTGTGCCATCATATTTCCTCAGGGCAAAAGCAAGGCAGGTCTATTGATGTATATAACCCCCCCCCCCCCCGCAAACGTAAAGGCCATCCATAGTGCTTCATGGAGACCTCCGAGAACACTCCATAATCCTCTACCACGGCTGTGTACACACACACACACACACACACACACACACACACACACACACACACACACACACACACACACACACACACACACACACACACACACACACACACACACACACACACACACACACGGTGTGACCTTGCCCTGAATATTCCGCCCTTCCAGGCGTGTTTGTGGAATAATGTAAAAACAGTTAGACGTTAATCTGACTCCGCCACGCTCTGGTCCTCTCTCCCTGGCCCGGGGGAATGTCACCCGGCCAGCCTCCTGCCTTCTGCCTATACCTCCTACGGAGCCTCATGTACACAGCAACCAGGGGAGGAACGCAGGGAAACATAAAGCCTTCATTTTGTACATTGAGGTTGTGTGTGTGTCTTTGTGTGTTTCTTTGTCTCTGTGTGTGTGTGTGTGTGAGTATCGTTAAGCAAAGCACGCCATTAAAGATGGTGGGAGTGGGAGCTCTTTGGTGTGTGTGTGTGTGTGTGTGTGTGTGTGTGTGTGTGTGTGTGTGTGTGTGTGTGTGTGTGTGTGTGTGTGTGTGTGTGTGTGTGTGTGTGTGTGTGTGTGTGTGTGATCAGGTATACCTGCGTAACAAAGAGGGACGTCCGACTCATTTGCACCCCCGATACGGTGAGTGTACGGCACCCGGTTCTGCAATATTCATACCAGCCCAGAACATGGAAAGGAGGACATCCCTAGCAACTGGTCCCACACTGAGAATAGACTCCCTTTGTTTTGATGAGAAATAATTAAACAAAAAAGAGGAAAAACTCCCCGGAACTCGTAAACTGACCCAGTTAAAGACAACAGCTAGCTGCAGTCTGGCGAAGGAGGGAGGGAGGGAGGGAGGGAGAAAGGGAGGGAGAGAGGGAGAGAAAACATAGAAAAGACGTTCTCACTACAAAGTTTTGATGAAAAGTAAGAGGGCGCAAAAGGAGGGGAGCAGGATGAATATTTTACAGACGGAGGCTTTCACATCAGCAGAGAGACGAGTGAGAGTCAGGAACAAGCATCGCGAGTGATGACTCAATATGTCGACTTGCAAAATAATATTTAAAAACACCCCAAAAACCTGAATGCGTGCAGGTGCATGTGTGCGTGTGTATGTGTGTGTGTGAGTGCGTATTCAGGCATGTAGCATCTGCTGAGATCCCCCCGTTGTGCAGAACGCTCCATCAGCTTATTGGGGTAATCATCGGAAGACAGGAAAACACAAATATGGCAACCGGGCCTTTTCCACAACACCGTTTGAACATCTGCAGTAGCTGCAGTTCTATTTCCAGAGTGCTTCCTTGCTTGCGCTGAGCTAAGTGCTAAAGTAAGCTACGCGGCGCGTTCAATGCTACGCTAAGCACATTGATGGTTTCAAAAACTCACAATAGGTCACAGAAGACTCTGCAAAAGGCTGCTTTTTGATACTCAGCACAGACTCCCCACACCTCTCTCTGTGCGTTCGTGCGTGCGTGCGTGCGTGCGTGCGTGCGTGCGTACGTAAGTGCGTGTGCGTTCATGCATGCACAGACAGCCAACAGCCAGACAGACGGGCAGACATAACAATAGGAGGATAGACCTGCTATGTCACCATTCAGGTAGCGAGCGTTGTAGCGGTGTCTGGTTCCACAGTCAGCGGGCTTCTCCCTCGCCACGCATCGCTACGGCAACAACAACGGCGGCGGCGAGCCGAGCTAACGCCGGCCGTGTGCAGCGCGTCACTCGCCCTTGTGCCGCGGGTCGGTGGAGGAGAACGAGGCCCAAAGGGAGCCGACTGTCATCTCTAACGTCCCACCACCACCACCAACACCACCCCCCCTCCATCGCTCTGCTGCTCCTCCACCTCCCCTCCCCTCCCCCCCTCCATGCTCCTCCTCCTCCCCCCCCTCCATGCTCTCCACCTCCCCCTCCCCTCCCCCCCTCCATGCTCCTCCTCCTCCCCTCCCTCCATGCTCCTCCACCGCCCCCACCCCTCCACCTCCCCCTCACTCCACCATGACTCTGCTGATCCAGCGACGGTACGGGGGGGGGGGGTCACTGCGACTCAGGCAGGATGACGCCGGAGCAGGAGACATTATGGGATGTTGAGACACACGGCCGGCCTCAGAGGTACAGCGGCGGCGGTCTGGGGACCATGCCGACGTTATAACGTCCCTCCTGGCGTGTTCTTCTGCCGCAACGCGTGCAAAAGTCAACCGGAAGCGGCAGCGAAAGAGGATATTTCGATGAAACGGCGGGAACCTCAGATGTCCGTCTTGTCCATGAAACTTTGAGGTGATATAATTTGAGTTTGAGTTGACTTGAAGTAAACAGTTTTGTTTGGAGGATTTCTTTTCTGTTCATAACAAAACAGCCGTTACCGATTTTATTCCATCTAAATTACTACTCTGTACCGATTCCGCCGCCCAGCATTTAGCCTGAGACTCTTGACCCAAATACAAACAGAAGTAATATCGCGTATCCGGTTGATCAGGGGGGAAACAACAATGAATCGCCGCAAAAACATTCTACAAAATGTCCCATCACAAAGACCCGAGTTCTGCTGCTACCGCCCTTGTTTGTGTGCCCGTTACGCCCTTCGGCAGAACGGAACAACAAACGTATTCTTTTACCAATAATATTGGCAGCGGAAGTTTTATCCCTTAACTACAAACCACCCAACCGCCCACCCGCCCGCCAACACAGGCCAGCTGCCAGGCCTACCACCAGTACGCTGCGGAGGCCAAGACGGACACAGGCAACGACCGCTTACACTGATGTACATAATGTATAGTACACACACGAGGGCAGAGTGGGGAGACACGACCACACACTTGAAGAGTTAGATGGAAACAAAGACATACTTGCGCTTGATCCCTGTTTCTTAGATAGTATAACTGATATTCAAAGTGTATTCGTATTATGCAAATAGCCACGGTGTAATTGCACGGTACAAAAGGTCTTTGTGGAAAGGGAGAGAAAATTGTGCAATTGTCTTCAGTGGATTAGTGTTTTAACTTAATCAGATTCAAAAACACACAAACACCGGTCAAACAGCCACGACTAATCGACGATTACTATGACTTACTGCGTCTGCGTGTCTTCGACATGCTCAATGACGGTGTCTCTCTTAGAGACACTGACACAAGATGGCTGGGTTTAATAGGACGATTCCACTCACGTCATCTGAGGACAGCGCTCAGACATAACTGAATTAGTAATACGCAGGTACAGTGACCCCGGGGAGCCTGCCACTAAACACTGCTCCTCTGTCACCTCACGTCACCATCCCGCCTGTCCTTCCCAGCGTTCTCTGAGCTTCTGAATGTCAAGAATGAGGCCCGCCCCTTCTCCAAAAAAACCTTCCTTATCCCGTTGCCTGCCCGCCAACTTCCTGCCCCCAACTTAAAGTCGATTACCAAATTTGAACCGAGCCGAAATTAAACCAAAAGTCCTCCTCTGACTTTGGGGGGGAGGCAGTCGAACGGTATCGCTCCGTCACACAGACTGGCCCCTCGGTGTAATGAGAGTCACAAACACCGCCACCCTCCCACCTCCCCTCTCCCACCCTCCTCCCCCCCTCCCCCTCTAATCAGTGTCACCTCAAGCGGATGCCAAGTCCCCTCGTCCCCTCGTCTAGGCTCCTTGACCCGCCCCCGTGTGTCCACTGGACGTTATACAAGGAGGAGTCATTAAAGGATACGTCTGACTCACTCGTGGCTAAGTAACGCATTCTCTGTTCGCTTCCCCCCCCAACCCACCCACCGGGTGACGTCATCCCCACCCACTTCAACACTCCCCCTCTCCTGGCGATGTCATCATCGATGTCATCATCACCTACTTCCCCTCCCTCCCTTGGAGGGAGGGGAAGTAGGTGATGATGACATCACCAGGTGCAGAGGAGAATTGGTTGCCGTGAGAACAGGGGTTCGTGGACGATGGTGAGGAGGATGCCCACGGACTGTCACGGACCCCCGTGCTGAGTGCGACTGGGACTCTGTTCCGGGTTGAAGGGCACACACTATTTATCTTGCTTTAATGTAAAGCACTTTTTTGCGACGGCGCAGCGGAAAACGAACGGAGCAGTTGGAGGAAGTCTTCCGTCCGTGATGTAGTGAGTGGTCGCCGCGGGAAGGTGACCACTCCTAATCAGTGACATCGGAATTGTTAATCGGGTGAGATGCTACGAAGAAAGGGTAAATGTCGGATTGCAGGGGGAGATGACTGGGTGGATTTCCATTAGGACCCATAATTGAAATTAACGTTTTATAATGGGATTTAAATGAAGAGGAATGACAAGTGATTAAAAAGAAAGACCGCTTCATATAATAACACGGCGGCGTTTGACCTAGAATCGTAAATCCTAACTGGGGGTTAGGGGGGAGGGGGGGGGGGGGGGGGGGGGGGGGGATAAAGACTTAATGAAAAGTTAAGAGTTCAAGGTGAGGTAATAGAAACCGCTCGACACTGGAGGTATTCCCTGTCGGCATTAGAGTACAACAAACACCTTTCATTATCCCCGGCGTCATATCACCAACCTAAGGTGAAACCGTCCCATTGATTGGGCCTATCTGAGACGCTGTTTTTTTGGTTTTCTTTCTCTCTTCCTTCTCCTCCTTCAGCCCCCCCCCCCCCCCCCCCCCCCCCCCCCCCCCCTCGTTGCCCGATTACCTTGTCTCCCAGCCGATAGGCGGCCGAGCGCCGTCGCTATCGGGGCCCTTCAAGATTAATTTCACTGTCAAATTTAAGCTTTGGAAAAGCTCTCGATAATCAGATAGCGGTTCTAAGCCCGGTGCGACCCCTGGACGAGAGAGAGACAGAGACAGAGAGACAGTAACAGAGAGAGAGACAGAAACACAGAGAGAGAGAGACAGAAACACAGAGAGAGAGAGAGAGAGAGAGAGAGAGAGAGAGAGAGAGAGAGAGAGAGAGAGAGAGAGAGAGAGAGAGAGAGAGAGCCAGAGAAACAGAGACAGAGAAACAGAGACAGAGAAACAGAGACAGAGAGAGAGAGAATGATTAAGTCTCTCAGAACCAAAGACTTGTCTACGTTTTTTCTCGGAATGAATGCGATTGTCATCGCCGGCTTCACCACGGCCACTAGTCCACCTTCAGTCATCACGAGAGTGGACTCACACACACACACACACACACACACACACACACACACACACACACACACACACACACACACACACACACACACACACACACACACACACACACACACACACACACACACACACACACACACACACAAAGCCAGCATCACATCTGGCATCATCAATTTTTCTCATTTCTGTTTTTTTTTGATCGACGATAAACACGGCCGAGTCGCGTCGGGCCGCTCGCTCGCACGACCGGCTTCGCGAGAAAAAGGTAATCCTCGGCTAAGACCACGCGGTAAATCATATTAAACCCTTAATTCTTCCAAGGTGACCCACCCCTCGTCCGCCGTCACAGATTGACGGGGGCATGTGGTAGGCGCTCAAAGCCTTCGCGGCTGCGGCCAGGCTTAGCGCGGCGCGTTTATCTTTTCATTACGTTTACATCCAGAGACGACGTATGGTGTTGGAACAGTGGATTATTGTCCTCGCCGTCGAGGCCTCCCCACCAACTCCTTCACGGTGATTACCGTCCATTTGTTTGTGTGCAGCGTACGGCCCTGGGGATTTGGCCCTTAATAGGCAGGTCGTTAATTGTTTTTTTTTCGTTAATTACTCAGCGGTGTGATTAACACACAGTAACGGATCACGTTGTGTCCAATCAGGACGAAGAAAAAAGAGATTTAAAAAAAAAGGAAGAAATGAACTAAACAGGGCAAGAGTTAAGATACATTCAACGCCAGGGACTTAACCGCTTTTATTTTCTGTGTTTGTTAACCAGCACCCGAATGATGTTAAACACAATATAGAGTATAACGGTAAGATTGTGATTATCTGTCAACAGGAACAGAAAGAAAAAGAAAAACACCAATAACTGCACTCTGACCCCTTCATTTATTACCCTAACAAAGGGTTGTTATCGTACTTAACCCAACAAAACGCTGTACTCTGCGAGACCGGCTCCATCGACCCGCGAACCGTCCACAAATCACCAGCCTCCATTATCGACAGCTTTGTTTAAAGAGAATCGTCCATATCACAGATCACGGATCTGGAGAGATAGGGCAGGGGGGGGGGGGGGGGGGGGGGGGGGTGGAGGGGTCGTTTGCAGTTTGAATGATTGAGGCCTACTGCGGTAAAAACCGCTCCGGGCTGCTGCTATTGGTCGTGATTGAGATGAAAGGGTGGTGGAGACGCACTCTTCTGTTTCTGAACGAACGTATTGATCAGGGAGGGGGGCGGGGGGGGGGGGGGGGGGGGGGGGGGGGGGGGGGGGGGGGGAGATTCATGTCCCAGCTGTGTTATATAATTGTTAGAAGGTGCCTTCGACCCTGCAGCACTCACACCACCAGCACTGCTGCTGCTGCTGCTGCTGCTGCTGAGGTCAGTGAATCTGTTGCCATAGCAGCAAGCGAGGGGAAACAAACCCAGCGACGGTGGTGAGATAAAGAGAAGAGAGGAGTGGTGTGGTGGGGGGGGGTTCACACACACACACACACACAACGAGAAGTCCCACGGTCGTCACGTCAAACCCCCCCTGATGTGACGTTCGCGATGGACTCGTTAAACTTCGGAAAAAGCTCAAAATGTCAAACGGTGGTATTCCCTGCGACGACACTGCCTCCTGACAGGACGATCGATCGCCGAGTGGGTTCCGATCAATAGCCAATTCGGTCCATCAGAATGTATTCCCGATCGTCAATGGCGAGGCCCGGGCGAAAGGCCACCTCCTCGACGGGCGTGATCTCAGAGGACCGGCCAATCAATCGGCATCGGGTCGGACGACTCGCTTGGTCGTCGTTGGCAACGGCATGCAACGATCTCTTCAGATGAGGACCGGAAGGTTGAGAATTAAGAAGAAATTGTGAATCCACCGTTGGCTGACACACAAGAGTTATTAGAAGACACACACACACACAAACACACACACACAAACACACACGCGATAATTCAATATGCTTTTATGGAATTTGGGTGTAAATGGATGCCTCTGATACCCAGAGCCTATTTGCACTTCCATTTGTCCCATAACCCATAAATCATCCCATAATAAGGTTCACCCTTAAAGCACAAAGATGGAAAGAGAGATCTCAAGGGGACACAACTCGATCAAACCGGTAAAATAAAGCTACACAAACAGTCGACAACATTTCCCAGGAAACAAAGGCAGAAAATAGGAAATACATCATGTCACAATGAAGAAGAAAGACAGAGAACGAGAGAGACCGAGACAGAGAGAGGGAGACATAGACACAAAGAGAGAGAGAGGGAGAGAGAGAGAGACATGGACAGAGAGAGAGAGAGAGGCTAGAGAGCGACACACACAGAGAGAGAGGCGAGAGAGAAAGGAGAGAGAGAGAGAGAGAGAGAGAGAGAGAGAGAGAGAGAGAGAGAGAGAGAGAGAGAGAGAGAGAGAGAGAGAGAGAGAGAGAGAGAGAGAGAGAGAGACCGGATCCAGGGAAGGGGGTGGCTCTGGTTGTGTGATGCAGAATAATTTCCTGTGGTCCATTACTGAGAACAATGGCCCTCCATAGACATTGCAGCTGCTATGCTGGGAGTCATCTCCCTGGCAGAAGCCTTCCCGATTCACAATTGAATTTGGAGAAATCTTTCTCCATCTTCACATCCACTCCAAAGTTTTGTTATAAAAGATTTTAAACTAGCAGGTTAATAGAATCTGAGTCTGTGGCGTCAACATCTCTATTGTATTCTGTTCCGGTCTTCCAACCTTGACAGTATATATACTGTATATATATATATGTATTAATTCAAAGCCCATGTGTTTATTTGAAAGGAAGAAGAGTCATTCATTCTAAAAGTTGATTATGGCCAAACTATTTCGTCCATGGACGCCTGGTGTTCACAGAGACGTGATGCAATACAGAACGCGCCAAGGCATGCACCCCCAAACGCACACACCCCCGTCCTTACCGCTCGCATCATCAGGCCCGTTTGGCTAATTAATGAGAACAAATGAACGGGAACATTAAAGATGGAGCAGGAACGACTGAGAGCCGTGCACGTTCCTCACAAGGACGAACAGTGTGGGGAGACTGGAGTGTTTCAAACCAGATCAGTCTCCGATATCAGAGCGGGTGACGGATGGGCCTTCCACCGCACTCCACGGTGATTGATCAGAAGACGGTCGTTACCGGTGGTCCCTGATCCCCCCCTTAGCGCGCCCTGAACGCCCCGTAGCGCCTCAAGAAGAACACGTTAAAGACCTCTCTCCTCCCGGAGCCTGGAGCCGACTGTCTTGCAGCCTTATCTTGCCGCTCCGAACAATAATTAATGAACCACGTGTGTAAATCAGTACACCGTTAAACACTTAGTGTACACAGCGCAAGTTCATTTGTAAGAAGGGAAAGTAATTAATTTAGACAAGGTGTTTTTTTCTCTCTCTCTCGGTTTGTATGGACCGTGATGGGAACGCAAGAAAAAGAAAAGAAATGTGAGCCGTCAATTTGTCGTTCTCGGGAGGGCAATTATTCACTGGTAAATTCCCATAATTTAATCAAGCAGGGATTGTCTTGTGTCAAACAAAAGAAGCCAAGATCCATTATATTTACACACATGTGTTTCTCTTAAGTTGCCACAGTCAGTGTATGACATCCCCGTAGATCACCACATTGAAGCATTATAACGTTGAGCGAGAATCTGCCGCCAACCCCCAAACACACACACAAAAGATTGATGTGTTAATTTAACATTAGCCTCTAGCACCACAAAGACGATAAGCACCTGGCTTCTAAAAATACAAACTTTCTAATCTTCCAACCAAGAGAAAATCACATGAACCGAAATTACAGCAGCAACGGAGTCTCTCTCTCTCTCTCTCTCTCTCTCTCTCTCTCTCTCTCTCTCTCTCTCTCTCTC
The DNA here is from genome assembly GCF_902167405.1 of Gadus morhua. Taxonomy (NCBI): domain Eukaryota; kingdom Metazoa; phylum Chordata; class Actinopteri; order Gadiformes; family Gadidae; genus Gadus; species Gadus morhua. The sequence continues at coordinate 17,719,811 of NC_044066.1, read as the reverse complement.
TCTCTCTCTCTCTCTCTCTCTCTCTCTCTCTCTCTCTCTCTCTCTCTCTCTGCCAGCAATCCAGCGTGTTGGGTGTATCGCCTCGCTTGCCACTGAAATATTGATATTCATATGGAAATGCTACCCTTTATTACCATAATAACATAAACAAATTGGGGATTTTATTTGGGGCCGGGGGAACAGTAGAGCGCCGCTCTCGGCAAGCAAGCGCGTCAACAGCTGTGCGTCTCGGCTCAGCGTGACGCTCGCTTTGTCACTCAAGGAGCCTGTGCAGCTGTGTGCGTCTGTGTGTGTGAGGATTACGTACGCACATGTAGTCCCGAGACCATGTATGCATTATGTGGCGTTTGTCAAAATGCTAAGCTAGGCGCTGTCATTTTGTTTCTTCTTCTTTATCGCTTTTTCCTCAACAGCAACGAGGCCGGTCTCTCGAAATTAAGAGTGAATATTTAACGGGGCGATTCCGTCTAGCTCGTTTGTTTCATTCTCAATGTTTTGAATTACATGTTAATCAGAATATTTTTGCGCGGTGGTATAAAAGGCCGCTGTTTTGAGCCTCGCTTTTGTACAAGGGAAGGATTTGCATTTATATAGCTACCGCTAACGCTCATCCAGCTTCCATCGTCTCCCAACGCAGGGGTGTGTGTGTGTGTGTGTGTGTGTGTGTGTGTGTGTGTGTGTGTGTGTGTGTGTGTGTATGCGCGCGCGTGTGTGTGTATATGCGCGCGCGCGCGCGTACGTGTGTGTGATGTAGCGATGACGGCGGTATCTCGCGCGATGACACATGAATCTGTTCCGTTCCATTCATATGGGAGATATTCAGTAAAGGTTAAATGCTTAAAAATAGAACGCACCAAAAAGGAAAAAAAAAGAACTAATCGAACAAACGTTGAGATAACGCCACCCTTCTCCTTCACATCCCCTCGTCATCCCCACCATCATTTTCATCTGCTGGGAGATTCTTTCTTTCTTCTCCGTTAATGGAGATGGTGTTCACCAAGTCGTTTGATCATTTCAGAGAGGGGGGGATCTTTCTAAGTAGATGAGTTAGAAAGGTGTGTGTGTGTGTGTGTGTGTGTGTGTGTGTGTGTGTGTGTGTGTGTGTGTGTGTGTGTGTGTGTGTGTGTGTCCACTCGGCCATGTCTAAGAGGATCTCGCGGGGCGTGACCGCACACCTGGGACACTTGATCGGGACGGGGGGGGGGGGGGGGGGGGTCAGGGAGATGGACGACTGCTGGGGACGACCGGCCTGATGGGCCCGTTAGGCCCGCACAAACACACACACTATTTCACGCACAACCACACACACACACACACACACACACACACGCACACACACTAATTCATTCTCTCACACACAATAATTCGTATGGACACACACACACACACACACACACACACACACACACACACACACACACGTACACACACGTATGGGGACACACACACACACACACTGACACACACACACACACACACACACACACCCACGTACACACACACACAGTAGATTGAAGGCAAATGACTTAATGATGACTGCCCAGAATAACTGCTCAGATGACTGCCCTCTAATGATGCGAGGGTCGAACTGTCCGCCTCCCCATGACAGCTCTGCACAAACAACGACCCATCACGGCCACTTTACAACAAAAGGGATTATAACTGCTCTGTCGTAAGCAACGACAAACGCAACAACCACGAAGACTGGAAGCCCTGCATGGTTTGGTGTTTTAGTGTTTTCAATGTCCCCATCAATACTCTGCTGGGGCTTATTCACCCAGAACGCGGTCTTGGTCAGCCTTGGTTCCAGTTCCCGTCACCCAGCTAGTGTTTAGAACCAAGATGGCCACCAGAGGTAATCAATTCATTGCTGGGCTCGGCAAGCAGCCTCCCACCCCCCCTTTTGTGACGAGAAGGGCGCTCTCTCTCTCTCTCTCTCTCTCTCTCTCTCTCTCTCTCTCTCTCTCTCTCTCTCTCTCTCTCTCTCTCTCTCTCTCTCTCTCTCTCTCTCTCTCTCTCTCTCTCTCTCTCTCTCTCTCTCTCTCTCTCTCTCTCTCTCTCTCTCTCTCTCTCTCACAGGTCCATGGCCAACACAAAACCCATGTGAGAGGATTTGAACATTCCTTTGTTGTACCATTACAACAAAACATGAGTGCACTTCTCAAAATAAACTATAAGCTTGAAAGTTTGTAATATAATTTGCTCTGGGTTCTCCTCTGCTTTGAAAGGCGCGACTATTGCACGACGATGAATGACAAATAAAATATCATTTATGGACTAAAACTCAAAGCGTCAACACACAATTTCCCTGATTGAAAACCTATTGAGAGTCAACAAACACGGTCTGTAATTGTGGTGGGTTTTGAGTCGGCTCATGGATCTCTCCCTCTCCCCCCTCTCTCTCTCTCTCTCTCTGATAATGGAAGGAGGGAGAGGGTGGTGCTGGGGAGGAGGGTGTTGGTGAGGGGGGGGTCCTACCCGGGGGGGGGGGGGGGGGATTGGGGAGGGGGAGGGGTCTGATGTGCTAATTAGTCTCACACCAGTGTCACATGCTCCATCGGACGGCAAAATGACCTGTTCAGTGGCATTAATTGCAATCTTTTTGTCTTATTTAAATGAAAACACACCCCAAGCTCCACAGACCCCGACGAGGCTGTTTTTGTTTTACTAGTTTTGCCGCCACTGTGCGTTTTATTATGCGAGGGAGCATGTATCGCAATTAACCGTAAAATTTAATTCTGCGAAGAAACACACGGTGCACATCAAAAATAATAAATTTAACAGCGGGAAGAGCTTATTGTATCCTGAAGGATTAAAAGAATGAAATGATTACAAATTGGCCAGGAAAAACTCATTTAACTAATACAATAATTTTTTACTTAATCCGTTAGGTTACTTGCAAACAAAGCACACTTCAGACTTTCCACCATTATATCATGCAAATGATGGCTTTCAGTTAATCCTATCTGCCGAGAGGCTATTGGCAGTCACACGACAAATTGTTGGAGCCCTCCTTCTGCTTCTTCCCTCCAAATCTCCGTGTTTGGACGTAGCGGCACACATAGACAGCACAGATCCCTACAGTGTGCTTGCCATCTTCCCAAAGACAAAAGAGTCTGACTCCTTATTCTCTCCAGAGTACCCTCAAACCCGGCTTTAGTGTCTGGGTCTCCCCCACTCCAACACTGTGGCTCAACACTAAATCGCTTCACTCTTCCTGGAAAGTGTGATGTTTGTGCTTTTGTGTTTTGGTTCCTCCCGACACTTTGAGCCCGATGGGAGACGACAACACTGAGAGGGCAGAGCAAAGTGGCCAGATTGTGCGAGATGTCGAGCACAGCCCCAGAGTTTTCGAGAGGAGACGCCGGAACGTTTCATTTGTCCCGACACAGAGATGGGGGGCCGAGGGGGGGGCTTGCCTCTGTGGTTTAGGAGCATGACGTTCGATTTACAGGACACGGTTACCAACACAAAGAGGGTCGTATTAGGCAGGGCCTCAACACCAAGCAGCTACTGGGGTTTGAGGAGGAGTACATGCATGCATACATAGATATATGCTGTACATTCATGCATACATACAGTGTGCATACAGACATACTGTACATTCATACAGCTTGCAAACATACATACATACAGTGTGCATTCATTCATACACACAAACATGCATACATCCATACATACACTGTGCATACATTCATTAACATATATGCATACATAAATACAAACGTATAAATAAAAACATAGATACACACATACACACATACATACATACATACATACATACACACACACACACTCAAATACATATGTACAGACATACATGCTGTACATTTATAGTATAGATACATACATGATGTTATGCACATTTGACCACATGGTTTAGTGAAAACCCTGTAACACAAACTTGTGGTGGGGGTGATTTTTTTCTGACGAAAGAGTGGGTTGAAGGTCTGACTGAATATCTGATTCTATTCATAGGGGAGAAAATAAGCCAGCCATTCCCAAACCTAGCATTACTCAGCATGTGCGCTCGTGTGTGGGGGCGCCGCTGCGTGTGCGTGTGGGTTTGTGTACGTGCACGCACGTAAACCCCTATGTAGGACTGCCGCTGTTCAAACAGCGAGAGCTTCCTGGGAGCTCCGCTGGACGGTCATCACTGTTGAAGGGTCCTCCTCTCGCCGTGCTAGCGCCGTAGCCGCGCGAGCCTATTGTAGCGCACACGCGCCGATTGCTAAACAGGGCGGTAATTGCCCGCCGCCCTGTCGGCGGATGATTAGCCGAGCCACAGCCAATCAGCACGTGAGGTACGAGGCGAGGCCATAAAAAAATAACTCGGGGCAGAAGTAATTGCGTGGTGTGAGAGCGTCGTTTTTGGGAATGAAAACATAAGACACACACAACTCTTTGACTAAAAGGTAATCAAACAGACCAGACATGTAAATCAGGCAAGGTCTTGTTTTTGTCAACGCGAGAGAGAGACAGAGAGACAGAGAGACAGAGAGAGAGAGAGACAGAGACAGAGACAGAGACAGAGAGAGAGACAGAGACAGAGACAGAGACAGAGACAGAGACAGAGAGAGGAGAGAGAGAGAGAGAGTGGAGAGAGAGACAGACAGAGACAGAGACAGAGACAGAGAGTTAAAACGGAAAGGTCGTTAGCAAAAGAGATAAAGGGGCTTTGACAAACAAAGTCAAACCCTGTTACTGTTCTCCTTTTGTCCGGTGGTCGGTGAGAGGTACTGCAGCTATATTCAGTCAAGACACACAGACGCACACACACTCACCCACCCCACTGTACACAGATGAAATACATTATACATTCTCGTGCGCTTGGCAGTCGGAGCTTGACATCGTCCCGGGGCAACGCGAGACGAGATATCCGAGCTGTATCGGATCCTCCGTGTACACAAAGTGCTCCGTTTGATTCGTCCTCGCCCGGTGCCTATTTCCTCCTCCACGAATGGGAAGGCACCCGTTTGTAAATATAAAAAGATAGGGGTGGGGCTCCACAGGGGAGTCTGTTATTGAGAAAAACGCTTGCATGTGTATCCCACCAGCTTGACATGCATGCAGTCACACACTGTGCACGCACAAACACACACACACACCAAGCACCCTTGTGTGCATTTTGCCCTCGGGTGGGGCAGCAAGTGCACAGCTGGCACATGGGACTATCCCACTTACTGTGATAAACACACACACACTTAGCAGGCATGTCTTGAAGCATACACACACACACACACACACACACACACTACACATGCCGAACACACACAAGCTAACTTGCTGGTGGCGTATGGTCACATGTTCAGGTCAGAACATGCTAGAACACGTGAGTGTGCACGACAACGAGCTCCGTTACATGTTCACTGTAGCATTACACGTGTGTGTGTGTGTGTGTGTGTGTGTGTGTGTGTGTGTGTGTGTGTGTGTGTGTGTCTGTGTGGGGTCCATATGCGGTAAGTAGGCGCCTATAAACCCATCCTGGGGGTGAACCATCGGAGCATGCTTCCTTCAGTACGAGACGACGCTGAAGGGGAACGGGCGACACCGAGGCATACGGTCGCATCAGCTGCTAAGTAGGGCTACTGATGTACAAAGAGTGTGTGTGTGTGTGTGTGTGTGTGTGTGTGTGTGTGTGTGTGTGTGTGTGTGTGTGTCTCTCTCCTATCCAATGCTAAATCCCTCCGACATACTGTGGGCCGTCCCTTGGTGTCTTGGGCGATGTGGTTCACCTCGATGTACTCAACGCGGTGCCGTGTAACTCAGGGGCCGTGAGCAATAAATGTTGTTCTCGGGCAGACGGCGGCAAGAGGATTATTGCTTATTGTCGGTTTCGCTTCTTTTATTTATGAACTTACAGCACAAGACAAGCTGTTCCCATGTAGGGAACGCGCAAACCTCGCCAAGTCGACAAGTTGAACCCGATTGCAGGCGTTAAATACAACAACGTATTTGTTACTTTGCCCGTCGTACCTTTATCGCAGCACACAATGTAACGCATTGTAAGTGGTTAGTTAGGAAAGAAAGTAAAGTTGGACAGATCTGAGTTTATTTTGTGTGAAACTGAGGTATTGATTGACGTTTCATTGACGTACCTCAGGAGCGAAGGTGGAACTTGTGTACGTACCTTCAGCATGACGGCAGTGACGCTGGGCAGCAGCAGCAGCCTCAGGCTTCACTTCCTGTTCCTCCTCGGCCAATCAGAGGGAGTGGTTGGTGCTGATCATGGGAGAACTAACAGACCTGTCCAGCAGATGCAAACACATATTTTTTCATAATTTTCTTGATGTCAGGATCATCACATTTGTGTTTAAATGGGAGTTCATAGTGTTGACTGTCAGATTTTGATTTGATTTATGTCTTGACTTCTCCTTCACAATCCATAACTTGAACAGGAAAATAAAGTGAATTATTTAACTCGACTCAGTCAGTTCATTCTCCTGCTCTCGCCTGCCCAGCTCCTGCTGTATTTATAGAGACGGCTGATTAATGGATTGACAACACCTGACGAAAACTCACCTGTCTTTCAATCACACCTCAATAGACATACCTCCTAGCTACAGACAGAACTGAAGTACCCACCACCACCTTTTATGTTTATACTTCCAACAAAAGTGTGCCTAAATGGTGCTTCTTCAGCTAATAAGTGCTAGCGCCCTGCTAACTTAAAGTGTAAGTGCTAGCTAGCTTGATATCCAGACATGTTACATTCACGCAAGCAATACTTCTGTGCTTTTTTCTGGTCTTCCTCCTCTTCCATCTGTTCCTTGGCATCCATTTGATAGGAGAATGTGTTGCATCAGAGAACGTTATCCTGGCTTACATAATGAGAGTGGAGGGTTAGGGGGCGGTGGGGGGGGGCTGGGGGGGCTGTGACGTCCCCCATTTGGTAATGGGTCACTGACTGAAACAGTGGTGGGTGGTGCAGATTTAGCCTGATTAGTGTGTGTTTAATCAGATCTGCATATATGATGACCAGCAGGTGTGACAGACGTACAGTCTGCCAACTGAGGCTCGAGGCCTGTTTATCATCCTGTTGGATCTTGGAGACTGGGTAAATAAATTGTGTTATCTGAAATAAAATCTGGTTTCCCCCCAAAAAAACTGAAGAAAAGATAAAACACCTGTTCCAGGAAGGAAATGCAAAGCAAATGAAATACTAAGACTCAAGACGTGCTGGCTAAATTTGATTTTAACATTTTGGATTCGATTTTTTAGTGTGCCGAACCAAAGCCCTCCCCCGGGCTCTGATTGGTCCTAGCATTTTAAACAAAGCCAGCCAATCATGATCCTCCTCTTGGTTCGATCTCCCTGGTGTCACCACGATCACCACCCCTCAGCAACCTATTAGGAGACAGAACAACTGTGGAAAGGAACCGCCCTCGTCCACAGACACCGCAAGTCAATCAAGCCTCTAGGAGCATTAAATATAATATAATGAAGATCAAAACAAAGCAACAATTCAACTTAGATAGCTGCTTATTCAGCAGCTTTCTCTTACAGGCCCCGCCCAGCTCCTCCAGCAAGCTGGGAAGTTAATTTAATCCGGAATGACCCCCAGAGCCTAACGCCTGATACACAATGGTTTCAAAAATAGTGTACATGGTTCGTACCGCACAGCTACTCAGTTTTATGTGCATCTCGATGCATGTGTTCAAATGTGGATATCCATAAGAAAAAACATTCTGAGGAAACCTTTACCACAGCTGGCTTGCGACATCGATGACGACACACACAATGAGAATAATTATTTACATTGACCGTAATAACCATGATCCTGAATGTGAGGGAAAATTATAGTGCAGATCAAACACCAGAGTGGTTTGTCATAGTGCTATCAAAATAAAAGTATAAACACGCTTTTATCTCAAATCTCTTTAAAAGGCCCCTCTCCATTTAGGCTAATGTGTGACGCAAATCCAGTTGGCAGAGACCCCTCCCTCTCCCCCTCCCCAAACACACACACACACACACACACACACACACACACACACACACACACACACACACACACACACACACACACACACACACACACACGTCTTCCCCCCTGGGTGTATGTGTCGACGTTTCGTTTGTTTGAGTTAGAAAGATGACAGAAGTCAGATTTAATTACAGGGTCCTGCCGTCATGGGAGAGATAAGGGGATAGACTGAGATGCAAAAAGCATACCAAATGAGCAGATCCTGCTGAAGCCGAAGCCCCCATCAGCGGCCAAGGCTGAAAGCTAAGAATGTCTATGTGCACGTGTGTGCGTGTGTGCATGCGTGTGCGTGTGTTTGTGTGTGTCTGCCAGCATGTGTTGTTATTATGTTTGAACACCTTGTTTCCATGTTACGAAATCTAGCATGTGTGTGTGTCAACAGACTCTCTGTAGGTATCCATGCATCTGTGTGTGCATGTATGTATGTGTGTTCTAGTGTGTGTTCATGTATGTATGTATGTGCCCGTGGGGGTCCGTGTGTGTAACACTATGCTTTCATTAGCGGGGATTCAAATAGGGGCAATTCCATTTCCCTGGATTTGCATGGCATCCAATCAGCAGCTCGGAGAGAGGCTCTGAAGTGTGTGTGTGCGCGTGTGTGTGTGTGTGTGTGTGTGTGTGTGTGTGTGTACGCATGCATGCACATGTGTGTGTACATATGTGTGTACATGTGTGCGCGTGCGTGTGTGTATGTGTGTGTGGCACTAGCCGGAGGCTATCTGCCCTTTGATTAGTGGTTACACATGCAGACTGTGCGCTCACTGCAGGCGACTACTCCTCTCCATTAAGGAGCCAAATGAGACAAGGGTCCACATCTCCCTCAGACAGTTGTTAAGGTCTCCTGTTGGGATCACATCAGCTTCACCAAAGGAGAAAAAATAATTTGAATGAGGAAGACTTCAAACGTGTCTCTGCTTTGATTATTCAGAATAGGCTCGAAAAAAACTGGAAGTGTCTCAATTACAATCCACCAACCGTTGTTGGATATCCCCAGAGAGACAGCTGTTAGGGGACACAGCCTCATGAGACCATCCTGATATTCAAGTTTGCATTTAGCAATGAATCTCAGGCCAGCCATAGCTGGTCAGCAAATATGGCCGCCCTTACATTGTTCAAAAGACTCGGATCATGGTGAACCTTGTTGTCTGGCTGAATGTCCGACTGGTAACAAAACAGCAGAGACAGAAGAGACGCTAGCTTTGGTTTCTCCCTCGCTACAGGGGCCCGCTGAGGTCAGTATCCCAGGAGGCGGTGGGGGTTGGGGGTGGGGGCGACAGAGGAGAGAAGATTACTATTAGCGCAACTCTATATTAGCCTTTAGCCCATTCAATGGTAGCCGACCCCCCACCGCCACAAACACCACAGCCACCTCCGACCTCAAGGATCATATTAACTGACTTCTGTTATCTTTGGATCACCTGGGATAGCCGAGGGATTCTGGCCGCAAGAGCGGTATGCAAGACCCTATATGATGAATGTATGGATATATATATATATATATATCTCACATGGATCGACTCAGGGATGTAATTACCATATAGATTGATGCAGGTGTTTTAAATAAAGGGGAAAGGTTAGGGCGCAGGCGAGGAGAGAGACGTAATGCAGGGGTGAGGTTCAGAGCTGTGCACTGGAACCCTCCGGAACCTCCACCTTAATGCGGTTTACCACTCGGCACTCGGCGTGTTCCACGACGACTACATGAAGACCGGAGTAGGGACGGGGGGTACGCTCAGCATGGGATGTGGGAACCTCAGCCTCTGCTCGGAGGGAGTTTCCCAAGCGACTGGCGTTGGTCAACAAAACACTGAGGAGCTCTGATGGCAACAGCCTCGAATCAACAGTCTCAGCGCCAAATACTTTGTCTCATCTTCCAGTCTCTCTCTCTCTCTCTCTCTCTCTCTCTCTCTCTCTCTCTCTCTCTCTCTCTCTCTCTCTCTCTCTCTCTCTCTCTCTCTCTCTCTCTCTCTCTCTCTCTCTCTCTCTCTCTCTCTCTCTCTCTCTCTCTCTCTCTCTCTCTCTCTCTCTCTCTCTCTCTCTCTCTCTCTCTCGGCTTCTTGAATTGCAAGCAGGCAGGGTTGTGTTGACTTCACAGAGACGGGATTGGAGAGTCTCTTTATATAGGTTCTCTATTCATGCTCGTGTTTTTGCCTGCGTCTCGGAAACATCTGTGGCTAACGGAAGCCATTTCCAGCCAAGCCGGTTCAGGCCCCTCCAAATTCCCCAAAAAACCGACGTGCCTGCCCACGTCCGTCCCCCCCTCCCCCCCCCCCTCCGAGAACAATATCCTCGACCGCATCCTCCCACAAAATGGCCGGGTCTTGGACAGCCCCTCTCTGTGGAGTCCCACTCTTGCCTTGCCCCTAATTACTTGGCTTATTTGGGCTCTGGACACTCATAACTACCTTCAGGCTGGGGTCCAAGACGCCTCCATCGAGCGGTCATCATCTGGCAAGGAGCGAATCTCCTCCTTCACCGGAGGAAACCGTTGAAAGATGCGTCACACAAAATAAAACGAAAACGGTTCAATAAATAAAGAAGGGAATCAAAAGGGATTCCCTCAGTCCAACAATGCCCAGACATTGTTGGACTGAGGCGTCTGCAGACGTGCCTGATTAAAAGAGGCAGCATGGGCATTAATTGGCCAGCTGATGTTAGGTTGTCAGCTGTAGCTGATGGCGCGTTATGCAGCTGGAGCAGAATGGAGAGGCGGGGAAGAGACGCAGTGTCTCTGTGCTCTCCATTTTGTCCGTTTACACCGAATGCACACTGTAATCTTAGCATCAGCTGTCACAAAATGGGCCCTTTGTTCTTCTTGGTTTAAAGGTTGTATCAGCGATGTTGGGTGACGTCACTTCTGTTGGTGTTTGAAGCGAGATCCCAAACAAACAGAGCCCGCTCGCCCCTCCCTTCCCTGTTTCGTGCATCCAGTGAAAACGATCATGAACGCAGCGCTAAATCCCACAACACCCACCTCTTGTCGGTGATTGGTTGGAATACTATTTATTTTGGTTTTGAGTGGTTGGTAGTACCATTTGTTTTTGTGTGTGATCTCAGAGCCTAGGCTGCCTACAGAGACGGGGTTTTTTGACGGCCGGCTAGCGGGTCGTGAGGAATGATCAGATGAATGTGATCATTAAGGTTTCGGCCTAGAATCGCTGATACAACCTTTAAGTTAAAAAACGCTCTTTCCATGAGCATGAGCTGGGTGTGAATGGAGACGGACACGCGTGAACGTTTGTGAATGTGAGACATTTGGGATTCGGGGATTCGGGGGACAGTTGGTTGGCTAATGGGGATGTCGGGCGACGCCGCCGTTTCCCAGTCAAACCGGCTCATTAGCAGCAGCAGACGCAAACACCGTATTTGAGTCCAGGATCCAAGACCACGTCGCTCAGTCAACCGGATCGAAACATGCACCCTCCCCCTCCCACTGCCTCCACTCCGTGCTGCTTTCAGGATCCATTTGGGCCAATCGCTAACCATCTTAACCTTTAAACTGAACCGCCAGCCGCCTATAGCCTCGTCTGGTTGAAGCTGCCATTTACCATGGCAACGGCATGTGTCAAATAGCCTTCTAGGCCCTAAGGGAACCTTGCAAAAAACTAGTATCCATCAGCTGCCCGGTAATTCACTGTTCCCTCTTCCAATCGTCCACCGTTGCTGCACATGTAGAGCTGGACTGTGAGGGGGACTTGTCCTTGGAAGGGAACACAGCTTTTCCAGCATTCACAGTCTATTCCATTGAGAGATGGTGTGAAGCAAATTATTCTCATATTTGACAAATTATTGGATCTCTTTTCTTTACTTTTCTACCTTGAATCAACTGAAAACTGGAAAAAGTGCACTCAAAGACTGGAATAGTAGGAAATAACAAAAATTAACCTGCAGGATAATGTTCTGATCCATTCACAGTGCCGGAAATTGACATTTCTTCTAAAACTGAAGGTTCAATGCTACAAAACCTGGCGTTAAAACCCCACTTACACGAGTAAGGGAATCTTTAGCAGGGTGGTGAGAAAGAGGTTCAATGTGTTATTATATAGTCACAGTAGCACAGAGGTGGACTCCAGTTTTGACGAGGCACTCACAACGACAGGACACTTTATTCTACAGGAGACAACAACGATTTGAACTTGGCTTATCCCCTTTCCTTCCCTATATAACATTTAGACATAAACAAACAAACAAAAACAAATGGTTACTGGGGCAGCATCTCCTTTGAAAGTTTTTTACTATCTCAATAAATAGATTGTAGCACAGGTCAGAAGACTAACTACTGTACTTTGGGATTGAGGCAGGACTAAAGGTCTTATGTTTATCAAACACACAACAAAACCTCACGGATGTTTGCGCTAATGTTCAGGAAAATAAGTTTTTCAATGGTTTGAAAGAGCTTCACATTTCAATGAGAGTTAAATCAATGTTTCATATCAAAGAGTGCCCTGATCCCATCTTGAAGGAGACCAACCGACCGGAAGGTTCTGTTTTTTAGTCTGGTAAACACATAAAAGAGCTGCACTGACACTGACCAATGAGTCACTATAATACTGATGAAAAGATGCCATGGGGACGGTTTATAAGAGGTATAATTTGAGGGTAATTTGCGAAAAATGGCTTAGCTTTTCGTCAACTATTAGTGATTGAAATGCTTGCAAGAATATCTGCTCCTAGTTGACTTTGTCTGCATATTATGAGTCTACCTCTCCCAGCTCATTCTGAGCAATCGGTGCATCTCGTCCCTGATTGATCAGGGAACCCATCATGCCTGTCAATGACAGGTGCGTGAATGCAAAACGTATCAATGGGTGTGTTTTTGTGGTTTGGTTCCGCTCTTTCCTCCTCACCCTCTTCACGACACTAAAATCGTAATTGTTCAGCAGCTCTAAACAAAACAAAAGAAACGTGGACAAACGTACACCAACACACGCAGCCGTTTCCCTTCATGTCTTCAGCAATCACCACTGTACCTCATCTATATTTAACGGGCGGCCTTTCGGATTCATATCTCCGCGTGAGCGTTCCTTCACGGTAGCTTTCGCTGCACAGCGGTCAAAGCTGTGCGACAACGTTCCTCCCAGCATGATCTGCGAACACAGAGCAGTTTATTATTATTTTTTTAATCATCACAAAGAACTGGGGTTCCTTGGAACAGAGAGAAGGAGGTGGAGGGAGAATTAGAACAGATGTCCAGAGCTCCCACTGAGATACACATCTATCAAAACATTGCACACCAGGCTTCGGACAACAAACCCGGTGAAGCAAAATTTGGCGAACATTTATTTTGGCGGTGGGAGGATCTGGAGAGTGAGGAGGTAGATGATGGAGGACGGAAGAAAAGGGGAACGAGCCCTTCTGGAAGGGGAAGATGCTGACGTCTCCCTGGAGAAGGAGACTTCCAGACCGGAACATTGGACATTCCGTACATGGGCCCACACCTGACACGGCTCATCGCCTCAGGTACAGAGAGGGGCTTCCTCGTGGGGGAAACGTCAACCTCTGTCTCCCTCTCCTCTCCCCCCAGATACAAGACATACAGACACACAGACAGGAACTTCACGGCAAACACAGGAAGTTAGGAAACATAGGAGCAGTGTGGGAGATGGAAGGAGAAAGGAAGAAAGGAATTAAAAGGATTCGGCAGGAGGGGGTGGAGAAGGAGGAGGAGGAGAGGAAGGAGATGGAAGGGAAGAGAAAGAATAGGGGCTGAGGGGGGAGGGAGGGGAGAAAAGAGGGAGTAAGACGTAAAGAGGTAAAAATAAAGGAAAAAATAGATAAAGAAGGAAGGGAAAAAAAGAAGGAAAGGAAATATGGGAAGATGAAGGAAGAAAGAGAGGTTAGTTAAACAATTCTAACGGATGTACGGACATGTTGTACATCACAGGAACAGGAGGCCGAACAGGAAATTATGTCGTCTTACTAGTCACTGAAGGTTAGTCCATTGGCGAAACTGCAATCCAATTCACTCTTTATACGACAACTCACAATGGAGTCTAACATACTGCAATAACTATTGAGGTGCATACATTTGAAAGTGAACGATTGCTTTAGACACTTTCAGTGCACACTGCGCTAGTTTTGACACGGAGTCAATTGTCACTTTGTCAAGTAGGGGGGCTGTGCTATACTTCTGTCTGTACTTTCCAGGGACACATTTCTGACAGCGCAGCGATAATGAACCTCATAATTATGTATTTATTTGGCCAAAATCGGAAATATGCGAATTTATGTCCGTAACGATCCAACAGAAATGACATGCTTGCCAATTTAGACCCCAACCAGCTGTGCTCTTCAGGAGAGATCAAAGGGGGGGTAGGGGTTGGGGGGGGGCGGAGGGAATGGCTGCATTCCAATTACTTATCACTCCAACAACAGCGGCTCGCCACTTGCTCCCACTCTGTTGTTGAAGTGCGACTCCCACACACGGTGGATTCTCCGCGACGTCAAAATAAGAGCGTTTATGGAGCAAAATGGCCTCCGCGGTCTGTGCGCACGGCGGGAGAAACGATACGGTGGTTGTCCTCGCGCCGGCATGATGAAATTATCGTATCTCCTCTGTAAGAGGAGCGGGGGTGACACACACACACACACACACACACACACACACACACACACACACACACACACACACACACACACACACACACACACACACACACACACACACACACACCTTCCTCCGCTTTGCTGTATAAGCTTTCTTCATTTGTCCTTCTGTGAGAGTGTGTGTGTGTGTGTGTGTGTTTTTTGTGTGTTTTTGTGTGTGTGAGAGCGTAAGAGTGAAACAGTGTAAAAGTGCCTTCACCAACCCTTTGCAGTACAGTGGACAGACAGTGTGCGTGTGCTGATGTAACACTCACGCACACACACACACACACACACACACACACACGGGTCAGTGCACACTGTGGCTGTTGATGTAATCGTCCCCTGAACGTCTCCCTATCCACATGCGTCTGCGCTTCCTCTCCTCATTCCTCCGACGTTTCCCCGGAAATCACGTTGCCTGTTAAACAGTGCCGTCACTGTAACTCGTCCCGTTGAGCCATAGAAAATAAACCAATGCCTACATCCGCGTCCCACAGCTAGACATGGGCTGTTGTACGAACTCTGAATGCGTCTGCGTGTCTCATTCGGTACACTGTGTTTTCATAACAACATGCAGAGGTGAAGCCGAGGTTTATCCTCTGTTCAATGGAGCCTGCGTTCTGACTGCCGGTCGTGACGCATTCCATGGCGAGGACGCAGAGCCTTTCACCACAGGCTCGCTCCAGACGCCGTCTGACAAACGTCAAAGCAACTTCAACTTGAGCCGCTACCTACCGCTGACTCATTGGAAAAAAGACAGGAAGTCAGGCGTATCGCTTGGGTGTGTTTTTCTTCTTCTTTTTCAAAAGGAGCCGGAGCACTTAGTCAAGGAGAAAGAGATGAGGAGGAGGAGGAGGAGGAAGAAGAGGAGGAGGAACGAAGGATGAGATGGACCTCTCACTCCTACACAATCCCTGCTTTTTATTCCCTTCAATCAGAATCCATCTGTTTAAACAATATGCCGTTACCAGTATTTTAACAGCTAAAGTCATTAGAGTCATTAGCCAATGTTTACCATAAGCAACATTCTGTACACAAGATAACGGCCCTGCATTTGCATATGCTAATGCCCGCTAATTAGCCATGCTCCGTAGGGTAATTCTCATTCAACCTCAAAACTACAGGCAGCTCCATTTTCTTTCTGTAACAGATTAGGAGACAACAAAATGATGAATGAATTCAATCAATCATGTAAAGGCTAATATATGCACAGTAAATGGCATGTGGACGGACTTAATGTCAGAAATGGAGGAAGGCGGAAGAGACGGTTTATCTTTAACTGAGACGTGCGGCGTGTATTCAGTCCCAGAGCCAAGGCCGTTGTGATAGCGATTTCTTTGTTCATCGCAAAAAAAGGACGATACAACAAATGCTCCATTTTATGAGCTGTGTTTGGGCGGTTGTGGCGGTTTGGGGGCCTTCAGCTCGGAACATTGTCTGCTGTAATTGCCTGTCCATACAAGTGTAGTCTGGGGCGGTGTAAGTGGTAGACGAATGGTCTTGTTTCGTGCGCACGCCATAAGCACACAACGCGACAAAAAAAAAATACATACTTAAAAAAGGTCGGCGACAAGAGAGAGCGAGCGCGGGGGAGACGGTTAGCTAAATTAAACACGGCGAGCGCGTGTTTGGGGCCCGCGACGCTGTCTTTGTCCGCGTTGCTGCGATAATAAAATACATGATACGTGCTAAGGCTATTAGCCGTGGTACAAGCAGACAGAACCGCTGTTATTCTATTTGTTAGCGCTGAGTATTGGATTGCTGTTGCTGCGCCGCCGGAGCAATAGGACACTAGCAGGAAGCGACCAAACTTTTCAGGCGCCACAAACTCCGATATCATTTAAATACATTTCTCTTAGAGAGCGAGGTGATTGGTTTAGCCTTTTCCTCCCTGTGGTGCTAGGGTTTAAAAAAAAAGACACTACCTTATTGGTATCAAGGTATATATACTGAGGCTCTATGTATATAATATGAAGCCTATTCTTTATGACACTTTGGATGTCCTGTTTGTGTGTGCATGCGTGCATGCGCGCGTGCGCGTACTAATTCAGAGCAGAGGAATGAAGGAGCAAAGAAAATCAGCCTCCTCTCAGCAGCAGGTTGCCTTGGAGAATCACCTGGCGTTACCGTAGCAACAGACAGGATGGCTATTTATGTAAATCTGAGATGAACCATGGGTAGGTGGTGTTCCTCACAGAGAGCAGCGCTGTATGGAGGGCGCTATGGAGACCGCTGATAAACCCACCTTCCAATTCGATTTATTTAGAGGCATGGACGAGGAGCGAGGCGAGGTAATTGAGATTTCCAAAGAGATCGCACAGTTAAAAGTAAATCAGTGGAGAAATCATACTTTTCTCAAGTATATTAAACCCAGACTGCAAGTGGGAGTCGAATTACCGCATGGCCGTGGGTTCATAAACAACGCAGGACCAATATCCTGTTGGCTAGCGGCTACGAGCTAACAGTGTAGGCTTAAAGCCTCATGGTGTTGATGCAGCATGTAGCATGAGGCTAGCCTCATTAGCACCCGGTACAAGTGAGCCGCGGCGGCGGCGGCGGCGGCGGCGGCGGGCCAACCTCCACGTGAACACATAACGAGCTAAATAAATAAAGGAAATGGGTTCTCTGTCAGCCGCACTGTCCTTTAATGGGAAGCAGAAGTTTGCGCGATAAACAACAACTTCCTATTTCAAACAAACGAGGCGCTTGTCCTCACATTAACGTCCCGACAGCGTGAGTGATGATGACTGGCCCGGCGCGGGGGTGAGACTGCCGGGTCAGAGCTGTCTGGCTGACTGACACACCAGTGCTAGCGAGTCAGTGCCACGACCAGTCAGACACCAGATAGTTTGCAGTCTGTCAGTGGTGTTTTTTATACGAGTCAATCAAAAACATGGACTTGCCTCTGACGCTACAACCGTGCAAAATAAATGTGTCATTAGGACAGACAAACCTGGGGGGGGGGGGTGCAGGGGGGGGGGTGTTGGCATGGAAACATGACTCACCATCTTCAAGCAAGACATGCCAAGGTGTGTGTCGGCTCTGGCAGAGACAAGAGGCCGGGTGGGGTGGAGAGCTGGGCTGCTAGGAGTGGGAGGTGCGTGCGTGCGTGCGTGCGTGCGTGCGTGCCTGCGTGCCTGCGTGCCTGCGTGCGTGCGTGCGTGCGTGCGTGCGTGCGTGCGTGCGCGTGTGTCTGTGATCCATCAGGTGTGAGAGACTCCCCTGGGCCTGCACGGGTGAACCTCCCCCCTGCCGGGCTGGGTACTGCAGAGGACATGTACTCCACAGGGAGCTGAGTGTGTGTGTGTGGGGGGGTGGGGGGGGGGCGGCATGCCTGAGGGCCTCCGCAGACACACTCCTGGGACAGAGGAGTGTGGGGGGCCTTGGGGTGTGGGGGGGCTACCTGGGGGGTCGGTGTGGACATGGTGACCGGGAACGACAGCTCTGGGGGAGGAGGAGGAGGAGGGGGAGGAAGAGGAAGAGGAAGAGGAAGAGGAAGGAGGAGGAGAAGGAGGAAGAGGAGGGGGAGGAGGAAGAGGAGGAAGAGGAGGAAGAGGAGGAGGAGGAAGAGGAGGTAGAGGAGTGGGGAATCCTGAAGCACGGGGATTTGTATCTGAAGCTGGAACATTAGAAGACGTGAGTTATATATATTATAGTGTGTGCGCACGTGTGTGACGCAGTGTTCATGCAGGTATGCGTACGCATGTTATAGTGTGTGTGACGTAAGTGTACCCATGCGTTCGCCCACCGACGTTCACATGCCGGTAGCGTAGGTACCTAGCTTTATGCGCGTGGACAGGAACTCGAATAAGAGATGTGACATTCAAGCCAGAAGGGGTAGGTGCGAGGAAGGCAGTGGGGGGGGGGGGGGGGGGGGGCTGGAATGTGTGCCCACACATGCATGTTCATCAGCCGTGTGCTTCTCCTGCATGCCCGCGTCCACGTGTTCATACATGTAGCGCTGGAGCGAGGGTGTGCCACCCTGGCGCCCTGCTCTGCCCGACGGCGTTTGCGGAAGTCGCCCGCTGGGCCTCCGGGCGGACGGGAGGGGGGAGGGGGGTGGGGGGCGGTTGTGGAGGGGTGGCCGGTGTGCATGCGGTGACGAAGGTTACCAGCCTCTGGTGTGTGCGCTGTCACTTCGATGGAGGGGCCTCCGTGCGCTTGATGCGAGAGGAGGGGACAGGAGGGTGAAAGCGCCACTGGTTTTTTTTTCACCCTTTCCCTCTCGCTCCCATGTGTATTTGTGTTTTTTCATCCCCTCAAGAATCAACCTTGTGGCCCATCCCTCCCATCCCTCCCATCCCTCCCCCCACTCACCAACTTCCTGTGAGGTGGCCGTGGTGTGGGAGTTTGTGCGTTTTGTGTTGCTGTTAAACGGCACAGCGCTCTCTGTCCACACCCAACGGTTCATTTGCACTCTGTGTACTGCTGACAAGGTGTGACGTATTTAGGACAGGCTCGCGGTTCGACCTGCCTCAAATGGGCCACGCTGCGATGCTTTATCTTTGGGCGTCTGTCTGGATTTGATGTCGTTGTTTTTGGGGGCAATACAGTAACGGCTCCGATGGGACAGCATCGGGATGTAAGCCGTCTTCGAAGGCACAGAGGAAAACAAGAGTTCTCAGTTTTTCGCTGAATTTCTCAGAGTGTACAGAGCAAAAGTACAGGGCTATTTTTACCGTTGCCAAGTTACCCTTTAGCAAGTTACAGCTAAATCTGTGGTTTATTGCCGTTTTTTTCATGACACATAAAAATCACAAGTGGTTCCGCCTCAACACTCAACACAAATCCTCCCTCGCTAAAAGTTCTGTTCTTCCTTTAAAGCCCTCACGTCAACACTGAGTTGTGTCACATTTTTTGTTTTTAAGTGACATTCTAGAATAGAGTGATTTCTCGCCGTCAATAAAAAACAACTACAGTCCAAGACTCGTTAAAGAGGCAACGGCAAGGTCGGGCAATAAATCTGGGGTTTTCAGCGGTGAGTGCGGTGAAGGTCAGATCCAACCTTCACAGCGACCACCGACCTTCCAGTATATCACCATCTGATCCACATCCACCACCCTGGGGGCATCAGGTGGGCATTCTGGTGGATGAACACGCTAGGACACTAACCATGCTAGCGACACGTGTTGAGCTGGTCACCTGGCACCCGGGGGGTTGCTGGTACAATCCCCGGCTCCTCCTAGCTAAGGGGCGAGACGTCCCTGTCTCTCAACAGCCCTTGCTGCTCCCAAAAATCTAGCTGTTTGCGGACACGACTGTCCGTGTAAGAATGTGTGTACGAGTATGATGAGGAGGATAATTGTAAATCACTATGAGTGGCCACTTGTCTGAAATGTGCAAAATAAAAGCAGTCCATTTACCATTTGAGAGCGACTGGGTTTGATTCAGACGTGTAATCCCTGTGCTACATGTCATTCCCAAAAGCACAAAACACACTCCATTGGTGCGAACTGAATTGCTCAAATCATCATTAGGAAGATGTTTGTAAGCGGCTTTGCTCATCGCAATTCTGTGCTTTGGGAAAAGGCGAGCCTGCTTGTACATCTAGTGTTCTATTCATACAAGTGGGAGTCTGGGCAGCTCAGACAAACACAATAAGGTACATCAATACTAAATCTAGTGCAACCATAAACTAGGTATATGCAGTTTGTTTGCAAATGCCTTAGGCATTATTGAAGATTGTCCATCCGACAATAGAAGGTGTCTTATAGCCTGGCATCAAATAGACACTGTTCTTTTTCGATTACCAAAGGGTGTCACCAACAAGCGCAGACCAGAACTCCTTTGGACGCATTTGGAGGGGTCTGCAACCAATCAGAGCAAGGGAACGGGGGAGACAGCACTGAGCAACGAAAGATCCTCTTCCTTCTCAACAAAAGCTTTAAGTGCGGTCGTTTGTTCTTCTTTTAGTGAAAGTACACCGTCCAGTCCATTTAACACTGTCTCATTAGCGTAAACAACCAATCGTTCTACATCAGCTGCAGCCATCTTTCTTTTTTGTTGAAAATGCCTCTTCTGTGCTCTCTGCACCATAACTTTATTTGCCTCATATTAGATAAACGGCTGTGATTGGTCTGTTAGTATGGAGGAGGGGGACCATATCTGCAGCGCAAACATGAGCTTGCGTGATTCATCTGGGTCCCAGGCGAGTCGTCATACTCCTGTTCCTCAGTGGCCAGGGAAAGCATGGATATCTCACTGTCACTATGATACACAACTTGGGTGATTTGTCGAAAACACAATTTACTTTACAAATAGCTAGACAGTAAGTGGAATCGAAGGAAAATGATGGATACACAAAAGGAGAAAGCATACTTCTCTTATAAGTGGAGAGAGTGAGAGAGAGAGAGAGAGAGAGAGAGAGAGAGAGAGAGAGAGAGAGAGAGAGAGAGAGAGAGAGAGAGAGAGAGAGAGAGAGAGAGAGAGAGAGAGAGAGAGAGAGAGAGAGAGAGAGAGAGAGAGAGAGAGAGAGAGGAAGAAGAAGACTAGGTGTAAAGAGAGAGATGTGCCAACCAGCTCATCTTCATGGCCAATCGATAGTGCAGCACGGGGTCACCTCCAGGTGGTCAAAGTCATGACACAAAGTCATGACACAAAGCCATGCAGGCGAGCACGCACGCACGGACGCACGCACGCACGCACGCACGCACGCACGCACGCACACAATATCACATACACTCACACACACAATCATACGCACACAGGCAAGCACATACATCTGCACGTACACATAAATTGTGTACGCACACGCGGACATAGTTGCATGCTTTTACAAGGCGCCAAAACAATGGGATTGATTCCCGTTGTCATCACATATATACCGTGATCTGCAGCCGGTTTGAGGGAAAATAGAGAGAGAGACTAAAAGAGAATAAGAAGGGGAAATAGAGCCAGGAACAAAGCAAGCCAGCATTTCTTCACGAGGCCAATATAACCAAAAATTGCTGTTGCTGTATATCTTCCCCCCCACCCCCTTATCAATAAACTTGTTTTTCCAAAGTGCAGTCCAATTGGTTTTGTATCCATCAGCAGTAGAATGCAACATTTCACCGCTGAGGTCTGAGTCATTTGGCAAACGGAATCAAGCCTTTCTTAAGAGCACACAGAGCAACCTTCATCAAACAAAAGACGAGGTGAAGTATGTGCGGAAGGACTCAAGACATTGAACCGGGTTGAATGGTAACCATACACACAAGGGATCGGATGAGACCTGGATGTACCGCAGTGACATTCACGTGTCAGTAAATGAAGCAGTGGCACATGGCGTTCAAATACCTCTCCAATGTCAGTCCCCCAACGTCATGGACGCTATTGCCGCTTTTCCACCGCACATGTAGCTCGACTCGACTCGACTCGACTCGACACGACTCGACACGACTCGACACGGCAGCAGCACGGGTCGTTTTCCACCGCAAATAGTACCTCCTGGACGTGGGCGGGGTCGGCTGCGCGAATGGGCCGTGACGTATTTTTGTTTGCAACGCAAACAACACCTACGCAACCCACACATGGAGAGAACCCACATAACAACAATGGAGGACATCGAAAACATTACTATTATTAGCTGGCATGTTGAAGAAGTTGAAGAAGTGGAATATGTTGGCTGCGGCGCTGCTATGGCTGTTACCAGCATGGTTGCCATGTCGCTCTCGTGACTTCGTCACACTCTCTGGCCAATCAGTGGCCGGCCGTCTGCCGACGTCACCTTTTAGCATCGGCTCAGCCGCTTGGAACCTAGAGCGAGGCGGTACTAGAAAAAGCAGCCACTTCAGGTACCAGATACCATGTTTTTGCGGTGGAAACGCAAAAAATGCGAGCTGAGTCGAGTCGAGTCGTGTCGAGCTGGTACCATGCAGTGGAAAAGCGGCATAAGTTATGGGTCCTGAGTGAAGGACATCGCAACAGATGGAGCCACTGCAAAGGCTTGTGTAAGCTTCCGCATCAATCATTCATAGATGCACACAATAAGGGCCCACAAACACCTTTTTAAGATTTCTCTTCGATGAAAGAGGAAATAACTCAACCAAGCATGTTCCCCTAAGTGGGGATACACAGAGAGGCCGTCTTAAAACGAAAAATCTACATGGATAATGCGTCCTAGCACTCTCCGGAAGCACACTTGTACATAAAATTCCCATTTAGACTTTCAGAATCCAAAAGTATGATTCTTGTAAACAAACACAGAAAACTACAGATATGTTCAGGACTTTTTAGTTATAAGCTAGCTATGTTACAAATTGCCTCTTTAAGGAAAAGAGCAGGTATAAGTCTAGACAAGGGTGACAAATCATATTCTGGGTGATCCAACTCTCTGTGATAGGACAAGGTAATGTGTTGCTTATTATTTCATAATTGCGACTTAAAGATCACAGCTATTTAGTCAAATTACGCCTTAAATGTGAACAGAATTATCTGTTGACATCACAATGTTTTAACGCAGTGAATAAACATATTAAATGCATTACAGTGACATGATTATAACAGCAGGTGGGTGCGCTGCAACAACACAATGCAACAAAAAAGAAAGTCGCTTTCTCCGTATATTGCGACAATCGCTGAGACAAAATAAAACAGCAAACTCAAACGTGGGCACCACTCCGTGACCAAGGCAGCGATGAAAAGCAGTTAAACTGCGCCCTAACATTTCTAAACACAATGTAGGAAGTTTGACGCTGGAGCACATCTGACACAAAATGTCCAATTACCAAACGCTTCCCAAAGCAGTGAAAGCGACATGAGAAAGTCGAAGCACCATATGTAGCAACATAGCTACATCTGTTTAGACGTAGCACTATCTTGTATTGATGCTACAGCCCCGAGGTGGAGAGCTAGGCTCAGATTTGAGCTAATAGGCAAAGAAGGCATTCGAAGACATTAGGGGCCGTTTAAAGACCGCCTTCTGGAGCACATTCAACCACACACACACACACACACACACGCACACACACACACACACACACACACACACACACACACACACACACACACACACACACACACACACACACACACACACACACACACACACACACACACACACACACACACACACACACACACACAGGCACACAGGCTCTGTAAGCTTGCGACCATACACTGGTATCAAGTACAGAAACTCTTATTCCGTGGAGACGTCTCTATAGGCACCGCTCAGCTGCCTCTCAGAAAGATGACGCTAAAGCCGTTCTCTCAGGATCGCCAGTGCAGTATGTTAGCCTTGGGAAAAGAGACGGATACATTCAGCGCAGTTTGGGTCGACCACCATTGTACCTGTGAGTTCTGTCGACGGGGGTTTGCTCAAAGGATTCTGCTCCTTTTCTTTGGACACGAACCTTATAGCTGCGCTATCTTGACAAGCTGTTGTCGCCTCGTATGGCACTTTGCCCTCCTGGTGCCTTCTTCTCTGACAGAGGACACTGAGAACAGATTTGTGTCACACGTGACCTTAAACACAACAGGGTTAGCTTGACAGAAGTGTTCACTAGGGCTACTGTGAACAAGCAG
>NC_044066.1:17643229-17690729 GCF_902167405.1 Gadus morhua | reverse complement strand
ATTCGATGAGCAGTTGTGATTGGTCGGTCTATCTCGTACCGGGCAGTAATCGAATCTGCCTAGCGAATGAAACATCGTGCTCTTGAGATGAGTCTGGTTCCAAAGGCTCCGTAAAAGCACCCGTCTTTATAAACAGCACATATAAGACAAAACATGATCGTATTAACTCCCATCCACCTCCATCGAATATTCACTGCATGTTGCTTTGATAAACGATCTCAAACCTTTTTGTGATGAAGGTATTTGGTAAACGGTGTATTAGCAATATCTACAATAAGGTGATAATGAGAGATCAAGTGCTCCATGTATGAGTTGGCAGAGTACTACGGCTCCACTAGCTTGATTTGTGCAAGAGGGCTTTAATTTTATAATGCAGGCTATAACCCATGTTTATGGCGACCTCATTTAAAGGAGGCAACAAAATAATATATAATACATGATTAGCGTTCATCTAATTTCCGAGCTCATCACTTACGTTAGGTGCTTATGAATAAGCTAATTCACATTTAAATGGTGAATGGTATTTATATTTCCGTGTAACCAACATAACAAAGCATTTCACACATGACTGACCAGTGAGGCGTTGCATCTAAACGTAGGTCTCCGTTTCCCTGATCATTGTCAGCTCTTGTACAACGCACTGTCAATCACGATCATGCATTCACCATTTTTATTGATTCATTGTTTTGCAACACTCCTGTCTGGAATTATAAGCACAGTTCAGGAATTTGCATAATTTGGGGCCGACTGGCATTTTCCTGAAGTTTCAATGAAGACAACCCAACATCATTTGCATATTTTTATTCAGCAGATCATTTTTTCTTTTAATATAATGACAAGGTCTATTATAAGGAAAACAAAATTCATACACTGTTTCTGCCGTGATATACAGAGACAAGAGAAGAGAAAGACTGCCAAAGACGAGATCATAACCGCTGCAACAGAATGTAAACATTACCGAAAGAGAGAGATAGAGAGTGAGAGATGACCATGATTAATGCTGTAATATCGAGGAAGTTCACGACGTCGAAGCGCGAAGAGGCAGCCATATGGCGACCGAACCGCTCACAAAAACTCTGGGAGTAGTCCTTATCACACAGATTACAACCGAAAGGAACCCCGACATACAACTTTGATTTTCTTGGTTCCGTCGCATTGCAGCCTTTCCCCCTGCCTAGTCCCTCAGGGAATAAACCAAATTCACACGTTTCAAAATATGCTCACATTTACATGGCAAACTCGATAGGGAGAATTAAGAGAATCTGCCGCCAACGACAAGAGAAACCTGAGCTCAAGGCCCTTTCTCGTGTGAACGACGACGTGGATTGGCTGCAGGGCATCGGACAACGGAGGGGGACGATTAGCTGAAAACGGGGGGGGGGGGGGGGGGGGTCATTTTATGAAGCTAACAAAAATAAAACGAAGCATGGCAATTAACACAGATTGGCAATAGTGCAGAGGAACTGGCAAATTGGCCCGCTGAGATCGAGTGATACATGATTGGTGTTTAGAAGAGAGAACTTTCAACATCAAAACGAGTCTGGATTTCATGTTCAGTAAGATACGAAGATAAGACGGGCGCAGTTATTTAAAAAAAAATAAAAAAACGGGGGAAAACAAAAAAATAATTAAGCGTTAAAAAAAAATTGGAAAAATAATGACTTGTCGAAACAAAATGGAAGCTGAACGTCAATGCTTGTCGTTTAGTTGATTTAAGGTGATCAAAGGGGGTCTTCCTGACGCGCCTCTCGTCTTCCGCGGGTGGTCTTTGGAATGGTGTTGGGATGGATGGCGTGTTGCGTTTTCGTTCCCGTCTTTTGTTCCGATGTTTTAGCGACGGTAGCCGAACTCATCGGCGTCGTCGGCGCGGAAGTCTCCGTAGCGCCAAATGTTCAACTGCAGAGAGAGAGAGAGAGAGAGAGAGAGAGAGAGAGAGAGAGAGAGAGAGAGAGAGAGAGAGAGAGAGAGAGAGAGAGAGAGAGAGAGAGAGAGAGAGAGAGAGAGAGAGAGAGAGAGAGAGAGAGAGAGAGAGAGAGACACAGAGAGAGAGAGAGAGAGAGAGAGACAGAGAGACAGAGAGACAGAGAGAGAGAGGGACACACACAGATAGAGAGGGACAGAGAGCGAGAGCGAGTTAATGTCTTGCAATGAAACAAACATCCATGAAATCGGAGAAAAATCCCCACCTGCTTGTAGGAGACTCTGATAACCACCTCTGGCACATTACGTGTTCAATGGTCAAAACAGGGAAGGAAAAGAGTGTGTGTGTGTGTGTAACAGTCATCTTGACCGAATGTAGTGTGTGTTGTTGTGCATGTCTGTGTCTGTGTGTATATATCTGTGTGTCGTGTGTCTTTCTGTGTGTCGTGTGTCTTTCTGTGTGTGTGCGTGTGTATGTGTCTATATAGGTGTGTGTCGAGCGACCTCCATCTTGACAGTGCAGAGCGGGTGTGTGCTTGTGTGTGTTTAATCACACACAGTCCTGCTGCTGGGGCTCCTGTGCCTTGGAGCCGGCCCAGTCTATTAGGGCCCCTGATTCAGTCTATTAGGGCCCCTGATTGCATTACCTTCAACCTGGTCGGGAATCGCCCCATTGAGCTGAAGTGATGCCTTCCTGCAAAGACACTCTATACATGTGTGCATGTGTCTCTGTGTGTCAGTGTGAATGTGTTTGTCAGTGTGCATGTGTTTGTCAGTGTGCATGTATGTGTCAGTGTGCATGTATGTGTCAGTGTGCATGTGTTTGTCAGTGTGTATGTATGTGTCTGTGTGTGTGTGTGCACGTGTGTGTGCACGCGTGTGCATGTGTGTGCGCTTCAGAATTGGTCGCGTGGAGGCAACAACCAAACATGACAGAGCTGGCTTTGTATACGTCCACTTTAGTGACGATAGTGTGTGTGTGTGTGTGTGTGTATGCGACCGTGTGTATATGTTTGTGTGCGTGTGTTTCTCAGCAAAAGTGTCCTTTTTGTTCTCATCAGCATGCGTGCTCAGCTGCTAACAGCATGATTCACAACTAATTAGTGCGTTCACTCATTAGCACTGGTTGTTGGAACCAACGGGCGCACATGGTCGCCCTCC
Organism: Gadus morhua; assembly: GCF_902167405.1. Classification (NCBI taxonomy): domain Eukaryota; kingdom Metazoa; phylum Chordata; class Actinopteri; order Gadiformes; family Gadidae; genus Gadus; species Gadus morhua. Next base: position 17,687,648 of record NC_044066.1, on the reverse strand, counting down.
CCCCCTCCCCATCCCTTGCTCGGATGCCTCCCCCCCCCCCCCCACCAGCAAGTGTTATCCTGACGGGGGGTGCATCGAGCCAATGAGAGGCTGCGGACCGTCGGGGGGCGGTACAGCGAGGCGGTTACACGACGCGTCGCTGGGAGACAGCCGAGCAGTACGCCAGCAGTCAGCAGCAGGAGGAAGGAGGGCTGGCGTCGACGTCTGACAGGAAGTGAGTGGAACGCGGAGTGATTCCATTCATAGCGTGGGCCTCGTCTCCGCGGACGGCACGAGGAGAACGTGCATTTCCCCTGTGGTCCATTAACCCCACTTAACACTGCCTCCATGTCTCCCAGTAGCAGAGTGGGGGGCCACTCGCTCATACTGGGACAGCATGGCACATCTTGGCGGGCGTACTCATGGAGACGGAGCGCGGGTGGCAGGCGAGTCATTCTACAGGCGAGCACCAGGTTATCGTTTGACTCAACTTATCAATATCCAAAACCAGCAATAAGTATCCAAATCTCAGTCTCTTTTTTCACTGTACATAAACATTTTTTTGTGCTTTGTATAGTTTTTTTACGTAGCTTAATTTAAAGATGTAACAGTTCATCTTCAACACTTGCCATACATTGTTGTAACAATGCAGATGAACATTTCCATGCCAATGAACCTCGGTGAGAGCCTGTAGGAGAGCGAGCGCAGAGCAGCACAGCGCCCTGTACCTCCGCTCCAGTTGTCATGTTCCGTTCTCCTTTGGTGTCAAGATTACTACTTTCTGCATGACTGTACACTGCGGCTTCCACCGCGATAAGACGGAGGGCTGACGACTTACCCTGGCACTCTTGGCAGACTCCTGGCCAGTCAGGTACTCGTTGACCTGCAGAACAACCGGGAGAGAAGGAGGGGATTAGCACGTAGCATCACCGCAATTAAAGCTTTTGTGTGAGAGTTTAGGATACAGTATTCTAACACATGCACACACACACACGGTCTTCCTTCAACAACCCCATTGACACAGGAAATGCCTTTCCACTCCCTCTCCCACCTCCGGCAGAATAAAGAGCAGGAGTGGTGAATGTGTTGACAGGCTCCAGCCCCGTCGTAGCGAGGGAAGGAGCCGCGATCCCAGGAAACGAGTTCAGGGGCACGGGGGCGCACACCAGCACACACACTTTGTTGTTTATAGGGGCTCAGCAGGAACACACAAACACACACACACACAAACACAAAGACAACGCACACACACACATATACACACACATACGCACGCACTTTGTTGCATCAGTAAGCAGGAACACACAAATACAAACACATACCTACAAATACAAATACACACACACACAAACACACACACTATAAACGTAGGGCAAGGTGGTATATGAAGACCCAGGTAGCGTTCCCCATTGCTCCTTGATGGAGCCTGTGCTAACAGTGTGCCCCTCAGCGAGCTACGAGCTAGGCCTCCGCAGAGCTAGCCCGCCGCCGCTGCTAGCAGGAGGGCTAGCCGCCTCGGGGCTTCGCCAACAGTGGTGGGGGGGCTACGAGGGGGCGTTTGAGGACGATGCGCGCGTCCAATCAGAAGCTGTACCGTCTCCAAAGCTCCATCAGAGAGACAGCAGGTGTGTCGTCAACAAATGTACAGAAGGGTTGAAGCGTGTACAGCATTCGTATTCTGCAATTTATTCATTACAGGACGAGATACTGTAGTGAACGCTGACAGTGGTGGGGAACTTGCAGAGGGATGGACACTGTGCACACACACACACACACACACACACACACACACACACACACACACACACACACACACAAATTGATTTCAAAGGCTAGCAGTGAGAGATAAGAAGAGAGACAGAGCAGGCGAGCGAGCAAGAGAGGGATAGCGATTGAGGCCAATGAGAAAGTTGAACATATTGACCAACCCTGCTAGAGGAGCCATTTAGCGTCATTGACTCAAGCGGCGATGATTCACAGCAGGATTAATTAACTGAGGAAGGAGAAGGAGCAACCGCCGAAAGTGGTGTGTGTGTATAGCAGCTTTGGAATGCTAGGACAACAACAACAACAGAGTCTACTTTGCAGTGTCTAAACACACACACACGCACACACAAGGTGAGCGATGAGTCTGCAGGATAAGCCTACGAACCAAGCCTATTCAAGGAAAAGATTAAGACACACACACACACACACAAAAATAGATGGATGGACAAACACACACACACAGGGACACACACACAGACCTAAGCAAGACGTCCAGATGTTCTAAGTGCATAAAGTAGATGAGGTGCAGCAGTTTAATTGCTTAGCTAGCCGGTGTATGTAGGTTGATGTGATGGCTGCACTGCACACATCACCGCCAGAACACGAGAGGTACAGCTGGATGCTACAGCTGCCCTGCGCGACCACGTGTGCGTGCGTGTGCGTGCGTGTGTGTCTGAGGTGTGCGAGGACAAGAGAAGTTGCTGTGGTTGCATAAGTCATCCATCAAAGCCAGGGGAAGGAGATATATTTTGGGGACAGGGGGACGAGTTGGGGGTGGGGGGGCGTCTGAGGCCGTCAGACAGATGTCTCCATATGGCGACGCGCTGCTGACGGTATTACAAAGACACGCTGATGCAACCAGCTCCCACTTCCTGTTTCCAGAGAGGAAGGCTGAGAGAGAGTGAGAATGTGTGCGTGCGTGCGTGCGTGCGTGTGTAGGTGCACGTCTGTGTGTGTGTGTATGTGGCTGCGTGCATGTGTGTATGTAGCTGTGTGTTTGTGTAAGTGTGTGTGCTATTTGTTTGTTTCGCGCTGTTTGTGTGTGTGTGTGTGTGTTTGTGTGTCTCTGTGTGTGTGTGTGTGCACGTGTGTGTCTCTCCTTGGAATGCTGGACCGGCACATTGTCCCAAACCTCGGGTGGCCTTCCCTCCCCAGCAGTGATCTGTCCACATGAGAGCAGGTGGAGAAGTGTTCCGCTCTCTTCCCTCAGAACTCGTGAAGGCAAAGTTCCTCGACTGTTCAGAAAACACGGCGAGTGAAAATTGCGATACTTCATTCAAGTGCGCTCCGGATCAACACGGCGAGATTGCACGGAACGGACCATTTGTCAAAGAACTACGACTTGGCACAATGTACGCAATGTGCGTGCATTGTGATTCCATACTTTTCCCACCCTTTCCTCATCCATATCCCTCCACGACCAACGGAACGGGAGCACGGACCACTGGATCCCACCGCAGAGCACGAGCACCAATCAGGCAGCAGGCTGACGGGCCCGTGGGGTGGGGGGGGGGGGGGTTAAGTTCGTGAATAGGTCCTATGAGCGCCACTTCAGAACGGAAGAACGGAAACGCACACACGTCACTCAGACCCAGAACAGGAAGACAGACACAAATCAGTTAGGGGGCGATCAGCGATCTGACAGCGCCTGAGTGCAGGTGAACACAATCAGAGCATAAACAGAGAGAACCCGAATGCCTCGGTGTAGTGCGGTGTTTCGGGTGTTCGCTCCCTCTCACCATGAGGTCCATGGACGTTCCCCTGTCCGGGTACATCCCTTAACGCCGGGCCTCCCAGTTGAACGCAAATCGACACAAAATAAAATATCAGCAACGTGGCAAAAGTGTGTGTTGACCCCACACAAGTCCCCATATGGCGGGCAGATGTCCCTTCATTCTGACTGGTGGACAGCATGAGTCCTCGCCACACAAGTGTGTGTATGTTTGTGTGTGTGTGTGATTCGGCCATCACACACACATGAATATGTTGCTTTTGATCAGGAAGATGGCAAAGCAGTGTGTGAGCAGGTGCTCTTCAGTGTGGGGGACAGATGCTCTCCGTGTGTGTGCGTGCGCGTGCGCATGTGTGTGTGTGTCAGTGTGACCTTTTCATGGAACTGTGGTTGTTACAATGTAAAGTATGTCATTTTTAAAAGCTTGGAAGGTCAGAGCAGTGGCCGGGCCGCCTGGGATGGCCGTTTGCCACGGTGGATCAGCATTAACACAAGTGCGTCGCGTACTTTACTTTAACGTGTTAGAAGTGCGCGCAGACGAGAATATGGAAATGACATTTGTGAGTACAGCTCGGTCCGGTGTCTGTTTCTTCTTCATGCGGCGGTGGACGAGGGTCGCGGTGAACGTGTGATTCTCACATGAAGGCGCCTTCGCTGACAGGTGGTGCGGTCTGGTTCTGGCAGGAAGAGGCGTGCGTTTGATCGACTCAGAGCGGCTGCCTGCTTTCCAGTGTCTGTGCATGTCTGTCTGAGTGAGTTTATCTACCCAAGACTGTGTGTGTGTGTGTGTGTGTGTGTGTGTGTGTGTGTGTGTGTGTGTGTGTGTGTGTGTGTGTGTGTGTGTGTGTGTGTGTGTGTGTGTGTGTGTGTGTGTGTGTGTGTGTGTATCCATATTTGTGTGTGTCCTTGTGTGAGAGTGTTTGTGTGTGTGTTTGTGTATGTGTGTGTCTCTGTATCTGCGTGTGTGTGTGACTATGTATCCATATTTGTGTGTGGTTCTTTGTGTTGGGAACGGGGTATGTATCCGAGGGTGTGTGTGTGTGTGTGCGCCTATGTCTGTGTATCCGAGCTTGTGTGTGTCTTAGTCAGTGTGTGTATCCCAGTGTGTGTGTGCGTGCTTGCGCGTGTGTGTGTGTTGCTCAGCGGCGAGCCCGGCGGCCGGGGGCACCGGGCCCAGGTGGCGTTCTGGAGGAGCGCGGTGAGAGGAGTGATGGATCTGATGGCAGCCTCGCGACAGGGCATGTGCTCGTCTGGTGCGTAGGTGAGCTGCCCTCGTCTCATTTCACAGACGGAATTGAATCAAATAAATAAATACAGACACAAACAAGCCCGCTACAAGCTGGGACTGTGGGGGACAGCTAGCATCGTGGGGAGAGAGCAGTGGAAGGACCAAGAGAGACGGTGAGAGAGAGACAGAGAGGGAGAGCGACAGAGAGGGAGAGCGACAGAGAGAGAGAGAGAGACAGAGAGAGACAGAGACCGAGAGGGAGAGATAGTGACAGTGAGAATAGAGATAGAGAGGGAGAGCGACAGAGAGAGACAGAGAGAGACAGAGACCGAGAGGGAGAGATAGTGACAGTGAGAATAGAGATAGAGAGGGAGAGCGACAGAGAGAAACAGAGAGAGACAGAGACCGAGAGGGAGAGATAGTGACAGTGAGAATAGAGAGGGAGAGGGAGAGCGACAGAGACAGAGAGGGAGAGCGACAGAGACAGAGAGGGAGAGCGACAGAGACAGAGACAGAGACAGAGCGAGAGTGAGAATAGAGACAGTGAGAATAGAGACAGAGACAAAGAGAGACAGAGAGACAGCGAAAAAAAGAGACGGAGAGAGAGACAGAAAGAGCAGAGACGGAGTGGGAGAGAACTAAAGAGAGAGAATGTGAGGATTGAGGATTTGAGCACAGAGAAAAATAATGCGAGGACAGAGAGAGAGCATGACAGGATAGAGTATGTAGTCATGGTTTCAGCACTGTTCTCTCTCTACCGATGAGATGTGAAGCCATGTGAAAGCCAGCCTTTCTGATGGGGAACAATGGACTTGTACACCGCGCATTCACAATGAGCAGGATCGTATGCACGGTCTCCCAGACACGAGCAGTTAAACGCAGAGACCTCCCAGTCGGTGTGCCTCTGAAGCAGTGTTATTCGGGCCCTTGTAAACGGGTCACGACACAAACGCTTAAAACGCTATGAAGAAAAACAACAAGGTGCGGAGCGCACCAGCAGTCTACGGTCGCTGAATAATGATGAATCAGAAGATAAGTGGATGGATCTCTGTGCGTTTGTCTCTCTTACGAGTGTAGTCTGAGGCCACCGTGGAGTTGAGCCAACTACCCAGGATGCAACAGTACAATGGCAGAGTATTTGGGGAAGTGTGAGCACTTAATCCCAAAGCATAATCCCCCGCATCAATCTACACGAGCGAAACAAACGGCGAGATGAATCCAGTGAGGAGGCGCGTGTTTAGATGATACGTGCTGAGCGGGGAGACGGCTGCCCGCAGTGTTGGCGGGGCCACGGCGGCGAAGGCCACACTCTGGGAGGGACATTGAATGTGCCGGTATAACATATTTTATAATTTGAAAAATATAAAAAAGCATGTGCAAGATGCATGTTGAAAGCTTGTGTCCGACACTTGATGCGTATATATGCGTGCGCTCGGGGCCCTCGACCTGGCACAGGGCTGGCCCTCGATGCAGACTCCCCAACGCGTGGATGAAGGGGAAATTACAGTGTGTGTCGGTCTCTCTGTGTGCCCATGTTTGTGTGTCCCTGTGTGTTTTTGTATGTCCCTGTGTGCGTGTGTGTGTCCCTGTGTGTGTGTGTGACCCTGTGTGTGCTTGTGTGTCCCTGTGTGTGTGTGTGTGTCCCTGTGTGTGTGTGTGTGTCCCTGTGTGTGTCCCTGTGTCCCTGTGTGTGTGTGTCCCTTAGGCCTGCAGCGGATTCGAATTGTATCCGAATCCGTTGGGTTCGTTTACCACAGTTCGGAGCATTCTGGAGATCCACGGATTTCGGTTTCATGAAGGCATTGCCTTATGTAGCGTATTTTGCCTACTGTAGCCTACGTCCGATACAAAAGGGTGTTTAGGACCCAGCGGAATGCATTCTCTCCAGTGCTGCCCGAGCCAATGAGGTAGCTGTAATAGGTTGTTTTCTGAAGTTCAAGCGCACGATTCCTAAATTTAAAGAAAGTAATTGATACAATTATATTCGAAATATACGGGAGATAAATACAAACGGGTGATAAGCGGGATAACGGCCTTCGAGGTCGACCGGTTCGATGGAAATAATGGACAGGTAGAGGCAACTCTGGCTTCATGCTGCGCTCGTCGCCAGAGTTCTAAGCCTCGTCGGCCGTTACCCCTTACATGTGTCAGTGCACCATGTTTTCAAATTCATTTAGGGGAACATTTATTGCACAAAAAAGCCTCGCAAGTTGTCTGATTGCAGTCAATTAACACATTGCAAATAGCCTGTGGGTCTCATTCATTTTTGTGTTTCTCCCCCAAACCCTCCGTCAAAAAAAAGTCCGCCTTTTTACTACCACGGACATGATCCTAATCCGAACCGTATCCGAAACCGAGGCCCAAAACGGTTATCTGAACCGAACCGTGGACACACTGATCCGTTTCACCCCTAGTGTCCCTGTGTGTGTGTGTGTGTCCCTGTGTGTGTGTGTGTCCCTGTGTGTGTGTGTGTGTCCCTGTGTGTGTCCCTGTGTGTGTGTGTGTCCCTGTGTGTGTCCCTGTGTGTGTCCTTGTGTGTGTGTGTGTGTCCCTCTCTGTGTCCCTGTGTGTGTCCCTGTGTGTGTGCGTGTCCCTGTGTGTGTCCCTGTGTGTGTCCCTGTGTGTGTGTGTGTATGTCCCTGTGTGTTTCCCTGTGTGTGTGTGTGTTTATCCATCTGTGGGGGTAGGAATAGAGTTTGGGTATCGGCGCGTGTCGGCTAGGGCCCCATCAAAGGGACCGCCTCGGTAGGCGCCGTGGCAACCGGCTGTTTGCGCGTGTGCGTGTGTGAGTGCGGGGGTGCGTGGGTGCGTGTGTGAGTGCGTGCACGTGCCCCTGCACACCCCAACAGTCAATAACACAGGAGCAGAAAAAGCGTCCATTAAAATGTTCCATCTCCAACTTTACTCTCTCAAATGAGATATTGAGCCATTGGTCACGCTTTCACACACGGTAAAAGCTCCCAGAGAGAGAGAGGCCGAGGGACAGAGACAGAGGGAGAGAGAGAGAGGGAGACAGAGACAGAGAGAGACAGAGACAGAGGGGGAGAGAGACAGAGGGGGAGGGACAGAGAGAGAGAGAGAGACAGAGACAGAGAGACAGAGAGACAGAGAGACAGAGGGAGAGGGAGAGAGAGAGAGAGACAGAGAGAGACAGACAGAGACAGAGACAGAGAGAGAGAGAGAGACAGACAGAGAGACAGAGAGAGACAGAGAGAGAGAGAGAGAGAGAGACCGAGAGACAGAGGGAGACAAAGAGAGAGAGAGAGAGACTGAGGAAAGTTTGGTCATGAGTAAAGAGTCGGGGATAAGCTGTCAGCCAATCCACTGGTGGATTGGCTGACGCATGCTGCATAAGACAACTCACTGGGGGACGGCGGTGAACGTACATTCAGTGCGTGTGTGGCGTTGGCTGGTGGTTGTGTTGCTGGAGGCCGTGAGGTGACCCCTCCACAGGGCTCTGTCGGGGTCCCCCTGCTGTCTGCCACCCTCGAGCCCAACACCAGGCCCCCGCACGTCGCCTCTCACCAAGCAGCCCTAAAGGCAGCCCCTACTCCCAGGGGGGCTGTCACCCTCCCCCCACCACCACGTCGCTCCCCCAAAGCACAGCGGCGGCAAACTACAGATCCCCATGTGCCTTCACACCTGTGCTCAACAGCTCAATTACACGGTGATAAACGGAACTACAATTCCCAGGAGTCACCATCACTACAGGCCTTTTTTTCCTAATTTCCTGTTTGTTTTTTTTCTGGGCCGAAAAAAAGATTTAAGCCATCGGTGATTCGGAAAAACGCCAAATTCTGGTTCCACCGGCCATCCCAATGACAGCACCAGAGAGGTCTAATTACTGCAGAACAGAGAACCCAACATCCCGACAGTGTGCCGACACTGCAGAGGCATAAAAAGGAGCAGACTGCCATCATGAACCGCTACTTTCAGGTCGCTCCTTATAAAGACATTTTAAGGAACCTTCACAATACGACCGCCGTAATGTCAGCCGCAGAATAAGAACAGGCCTTAATGTGAATGAATAAAGTAGCAGTAATCCAGCCCTACATCGTTAACGATGTCAGAACGCTGGTTCTATAGTCACAGCTCTAATGACGGGACGGATATTTGAAACCTTTTTTAAGCGGGGGTCGATATGAGATCTTCATGCCACATTGCTGCTAGTGATTGATAATAATTGTGCTGGTGAAATCGAGGGAGACAGACACTTCCCCGTTTCCGATTGACTTGTAATTGGAAAATGGCAAATGATTAGCTTGTACCGCTAATGACTTTGCACCCTCCGACGAATTCAACGTGTCAAGTTGTCTGCCGAGGGCGCGACACAACGTTGAAACACTTGCCCGTGCCGTGTACGACCGCGCACCGACGAATCTGCTGCACACACACCTCGCACACCTCTCTCATGCCACCTCTTAAAAAACTAATATGACACGCAGGCATTACCGGGCACAACACGCTGAGCAAGGCACAAATAATCATTAATGGCGTTTTGAATCATAGCTCCTCCTGGGGAGCCGAGAGCTAGGTCTGCTTCAAATTACTGCAATGCTTTATTTCCTGGAGATTAATAAAACTAAATGAGAATAAATGAAACACGAGCATCCCAAGGGAATTAGGAAGGAAACGCCGGCAAACGCCGGAACGTTACGGGGCTCGAGTCCCCGAGTTCAGAGAGGGAGCCGGGAGACAAGAGTCCCGGGGAGGGAGACGCGAGGAGGAGGGGAGAGCGACGCCAGGAGACGGCTCACAGCGAGAGAGGAGAGGAGGAATGAGGAGAGAGGGGAGGAGAGGAGGAATGAGGAGAGAGGGGAGAGGAGGAATGAGGAGAGAGGGGAGGAGATGAGGAATGAGGAGAGAGGGGAGAGGAGGAATGAGGAGAGAGGGGAGAGGAGGAGGAATGAGGAGAGAGAGGAGGAATGAGGAGAGAGGGGAGGAGAGGAGGAATGAGGAGAGAGGGGAGAGGAGGAATGAGGAGAGAGGGGAGGAGATGAGGAATGAGGAGAGAGGGGAGAGGAGGAGGAATGAGGAGAGAGGGGAGAGGAGGAGGAATGAGGAGAGAGGGGAGAGGAGGAGGAATGAGGAGAGAGAGGAGGAGAGGAGGAATGAGGAGAGAGGGGAGAGGAGGAGAGGGGGAGAGGAGGAATGAGGAGAGAGAGGAGGAATGAGGAGAGAGAGAAGGAGAGGAGAGGAGGAGAGAGGGGAGAGGAGAGAGGAGAGGAGGAGAGAGGAGGAGAGAGGAGAGAGGGGAGAGGAGAGACGAGAGGCAGGACGGCGCCGTGCGATGGAGAGATATTAGGGAGGTTAAGGGGAAGAGGGAGAGTGTGAATAGGTAGGAGGATGGCGGGGTGCCAGCGGCGGCACGGTGCCACTGTTTTGGCGGCCGGGCCTTGCCAGGAGGCTGTTTGGGAAGGCCTCAGGCTGCCCCAGCCAAGAGGAGGAGGAGGCTCTCGGTTGTTGGCGAGGAAGGTAAAAAAGCCAGGGGTGGTCGAGTCAGGTGGGAGGTTTCCTTCCAAAACTGATTTGGTTTCCGCCCAGATCTTGAATAAGCGAGGGTAGGACGTGTAGCCCTAAAGGGGGTTGTATGCGTCACACAGAGGCTGTTTAGATATAAGCTTTATAAAATGTAATGCGAGGCTCCCCCCGAAAGATCTTTTAAAAAAAATAGGACTCCCGTGATTCTCGCTGTATAATTAAAATCCATCTTGACACACGCGATAATTAAACGGAGCCTTCAATTCTTTTTTACCTAGCTCATTAATGACTATGTAGGAGGAATGTCCGGAACCTATGTTAATCCGGTCTGGGGCTGACAGCGATCACTAACCCCCTAACCTCTTGGGTGTGGAGACCGAACCGCACCACCTATACAGACGTACACATCCCGTTCCCGGGTAGCGGGCTTCCCGACGCTCCAAACCCTACAGGGCTGAGATCGGAAGGCGCGATCAGTCTGCACTCGTTGCGAGGGAGCCGGGGCAGAGGCTGAGCAGTAGACCACTAAAGCCGCCGGCCAGCGCTCCATAGATCAGAGAGGGGCTTTATACTTTGGATTGAATATCTTTAACGCCATTTCCATTATAGGGCGCGAGAGCGTGCGACGGCCCCCCCCGGAAACGAGCCGCGGCGTTCCCGATGTTTATCCTCTCCGTGATCTCTGCCGTGTCTGCGTGCCATCCGTGGTCCTTCCCGATCGACTCCATAACGGATGAGGCAATGGTATCACTCTGAGGGAATTATCTCTGTGTTAAAACCACACGGCCGCGTGGGCCCGGCTATACGGTACGACAGATGAAATAAGATGGGAATCCCCACTCTGAGATTACTGGCTGTCGTATTGGAAATGTTCTTTAATAAATAAAAAAAGGAAAGAGATGCACTCTGAATACGGGCACCATAGGACGCATGTGACCCAAGTGACCATGGCTTAATTTAAATGTACATTTTTGGGTCACTCCTGCATCTGCTGGGGTTATGTTTAATACTTTAATGCCTTCGCTCAATCTGTCCAAACACTCAGGACTTCCGACTCCTGCGCGGCTCAACGTTTTTGCCTTCGCGTTTGTCCTCAGCCTGTGACCTCCAGTCTCCGTTTGAGTCATCTCATCTCTCTCGCCGCGTCCTCTGCATCGCGGTGCACTTTAGTCTGCGCGCGTACTGCTCACAGGTGTAGGCAGGCTGGCGCGATGCTACGGGGAGCTAGCGTACGGCTACAGGCGGCACATACCAATAGGCTTATAGAGTATGGATATAGCGCCGCGAGCATTTAGCTGAGAGAACATTTACCAAGTACTGTCCCTTTGAAACTCCAATGAGTGATCCATTAGTTATGGTATGATATCTCCAGCCACATTTCAGGCCTCTCGGATATACATTTCTAATGATTTCCCCCATGCAGGTCGGCCACTCTGATCCTTTTACCTGCACCCTAACACTCCACAACCCCTTTCATTATTCAACCATTAGTACAATAGTGGCAAGCCATACGTCTTTGCTGCATTAGGAAACCGCAATGTGGAATATATGGAGGTTTGGGGTAGAGATCCAGAGGCATTGCCATAAAAAACTTGAAGTGTTATAAAAGAAGAAAGAAAAAAAAGCATATAAGTCAGCGATAAAAAAAAGAACCAGCTCCTCCTGCGGCCTTACAGCCTGAATGGCGACGCTAAAGCTCTCTCTCACCTTCAGGGATCTTGCGGCGGTCTATTGATGTGGCAGCGATATGCCGGTGTACATTACAGCCCATCTGCTATGCAATACTTAACAGCAGACCTCCGATAACAAAAGGCCCCGCTCGGATCCCCAGGGGCGGGTAAAGAGAGGAGGATATGGACGGACTGGAACCAATGGGGGGGGGGGGGTTGCCGGAGGTCCGCAGAGGTAGAGAGAGACGACCAGAGCAAGAGAGGAGTGTTGACAAAGTGAGCAACACCATCCGAAGCAGAACAAATATCACCCGGGTGTGAAGCCTAAAAGCAGGTGCTGGCATGAATCAGCCGGAGAACAAAACCTCCATTTCCTTGGCTGTGTCTTTGTTGTCGACCCGGCGGGACGCGGTCATTTATTATATTTGCTCTCTAAAGTGTGATATGGAAACAAGCGTTGGTGCACTCCGGTGCATCTTCAAGGGACGACAACAAAGAGAACAAGAAGGGTTTCCCAATAAGATCAGCGGACAGACAATGCCTAAAGAGCCGATGCTTAAGCCCACAGCCCAATGATCACAGAGAAGCCATTTGCTCTGGCCCACGCCTGTCTAAAATCTGCATAGTCTATAAGCCTATTAGCCTTGCGGCTGGGAGGGCTTAATCACTGACCTTCTATAGGCACCATTAACCGCCGGCTGCATTGTGATCCCTGCTACCAGCCGCAGCACAGAGGTCACCACAGTAAAACCACACTGATGCACACTGCATTATTGACTAACTGCCCCAACAAACCCCTGCCTCTTTATGGCCCATGCATCGCTATGTGTGCATGCGCATGTTTAGAGGGGTGTGTGTGTGTATGTGTGTGTGTGTGTGTGTGTGTGTGTGTGTGTGTGTGTGTGTGTGTGTGTGTGTACTTAGAGAGATTGCCTGGCCGACCCCGGTCGGATATGTGTCCGATCCGTCCTCCGTGATGGAGCAGTAAACAGCGACTCTATAGCCCCGTGGTCGCGCCCATTTGCTCGAGGGCCCAGGGCCCAGGGAGTAGGGAGGGACGCTACGATCAGCGGGATTGAAGAGGACACGCCGTCCCATCTCTACCGGCCTCAACTACGTTAAAAAACGCTCGGCCATATGGACACCATGTCGGCGCCTTGAGTGTGTTTCCCTGTGCGTGTATTTCCCTGTGTGTGTGTGTGTGTGTGTGAGTTTGAGTGCACTTGTGTGTCGCGATGGAAGGGACTACCCCCCCCCAGACCGAGGTAAGTGGTCATCGACGTCTGGAAGAGAAACCTGCAGTCCTTCATCATCACGTGTCAGAGCGGGATTGACTGCCGGGTCACATGACGATCGGGAAGCTAACGAGCGCCATGGCGTTTCAGGATGTCCACCGCGTCGGCCATGTGGTTTGCGTGCGTTGCTTGTGATGGTTTGTGTGCATGTTGTTTGTGAGCCCGCCCCCCCGTGGGGGGGTGAACGAGGCGAACGGCCTGAACATCGGCGGAAATAGCGGTGAAAGCGATGTCTCAGCTGCAGTGCACTGGAGCAACCGAGGGGGGGGACGAAACAGGGAGGGGGGCAGTAATGCTGAGGGGGGGGGGGGGGGGGGGGTATGGCCAAGGGAGACTGAACGCCACCGCTGCCAAAGAGGCGGTCGCCATCCGGCTCCTTAAAAACGATGTTGCGCTATAAAACACGACGCGTTCCACGACATTATCAGAACAGCGGGGTGTTGGGGGCTACACAGACACTGCTGTAGGACGTCAACACCAAATACCAACGATAATGGCAATGCACAACGAAGAATACAAACAATCGCTCACGTCTCTCAACCGAAGGATTCTGCAAATGGGTGCAACTGACCAAACATAACATTTGACCACCGGCTCTAGAAAAGAAACATGTTTCAGGAGGCATGGCTAGCGTGGCTGGTCGATAGGTACTGGTTAAGTCGATAGGTACTGGTTAACCTACCCGTAGGCTGGCACTTCAATGACTGATGATTTAACCAGAGGTAGCGTTGGATAAAGCATCTTCTAAATAGAGACTGGTGTTGCATCACATGCGTTATGCATTACCTTATGCAATTACTGTAAATCCCTTCAGATGAAACATCTTCCAAATAGCATTGGGTAGTGCATTAAGCATGTTATGTTCAGTGTTACCTTATGTTATCACTAAGGCGCTTTAGACGCTTTTAAACATCCTCCACCCCCCCAAGAGCGCCTCACCGCTGATCAACACAAGAGAGCAGAGCGATCCAATGGGGGTGGTGAACGGTGAACGGACTGCATTTATACAGCACTTTTTTGTAACCAGTGGCCACTCAAAGCGCTTCACAATGTAGCACAATATAACGAGCACCCATTCATACACACCACCACACAACGCCGGCGGTTCATGCAAGCGGCAGCCGGCTCGTCGGGCGCCGATAGGCTGAGGCGTCTCGCTCAGGGACGCCTCGACGCCGGGATTGAACTAGCAACCTAGCTCTACCTCCTGAGCCACTGCCGCCCCGAGGTGGACCGCATCCGGCCCGAGCCCCCCTCGTACGTACCATCTTGGCCAGGTGCTTCTCCTTGCGCACGTCCACCATCACCATGCCCTCCTTGACCAGGCCCAGGCCCACGTCGTCCTTGGTGTCCCCGAACTGCAGGCTGACGTGGGGGCAGGTGGCGCCCGCGTACTCCACGTTCAGCAGGCACTGCGTGTTCTGGATGTCACGCACCAGGCTGTCCACCACCTCCGCCCGGATGTCGTCCTGGGGGAGAGAGAGAGAGAGGGGGAGAGAGAGAAAGGGAGAGAGAGGAAGGGGGGGGGGAGAGAGGGGGAGAGTGGGAGAGGGAGAGAGAGAGAGGGACAGGGAGAGAGAGGGGGAGAGAGAGAAAGGGAGAGAGAGGAAGGGGGGGGGAGAGAGGGGGGAGAGAGGGAGAGGGAGGAAGAGGGAGAAGGGGAGAGAGAGAGAGAGAGAGAGAGAGAGAGAGAGAGAGAGAGAGAGAGAGAGAGAGAGAGAGAGAGAGAGAGAGAGAGAGAGAGAGAGAGAGAGAGGGAGAAAGAGAGTGAGGGAGAGAGAGAGAGAGAGAGATAGAGAGAGAGTGAGAGGGGGAGAGAGTGAGAGGGGGAGAGAGTGAAAGGGGGAGAGAGAGAGAGGGATGGAGGCGTGGGTGAGAAGTCGAGGGAGAGAGGGAGGGGAGAGGTCGAGGGAAGCATGAGGGAGACAGAGAGTGAAGGTTTTGAGAGAGATGGGAGTTTGATGAGGATAGAAGGGGTAGAAAGAGAAGGGGAGAGACACGAAGGGGGGGGGGGCATGGAGAATTTGGGAGAGAGGAGAGAGAGGAAGGGGAGAGAGAGAGAGAGAGAGAGAGAGAGAGAGAGAGAGAGAGAGAGAGAGAGAGAGAGAGAGAGAGAGAGAGAGAGAGAGAGAGAGAGAGAGAGAGAGAGAGAGAGAGAGAGATAGGTAGGGAGGAGGGGAGAGATAACACATTTCATTACCTTACAATTACCAAGTGATTGTGAATCGTATAAATATGCAATCTCGGAAGGGTAATCTGCTGTTACTTTATAATTGCCTCATAATTATCTCCACAATCTATGGAAGAACAGTACGGGAACTATAAGAGTTGTGCATTCTGCAATTTCAGCCAAATGAAATCTTTAGAAGCAATAATCAAATGTGTCTATGGATTACCGCCGTCGATAACCGATGAATAATTTCAAACTTGTTCATCACTAAAAGACTCGAAGGAAAACGGATATAAAGTCCTCTCAATCTGTTTGGCTAAGCCCACGATTAATCTGTGCATGGCTGGGTCCATCTCCCCCCCCCCTGGGGAGGGGGGGTCAAGGGTGAAGGAGAGGCGGGAAATTAGTATGCAGACAGGTTTTCCCGCTCAAACCGGAGCACCTGTGCAGACCTGCATATGCGCTGCTAAGCTGCACTGGGCGGTGAATAAACACAGGTGCGTCCGAACGGGACGCACGGGCAGAAAGTTAAAAAACAATACACAACCGAAAGCCCATCTGCTACGGTGTGCGACACGCATAATCACACACACATATTCTTATTCCATTCAGGGGCAAACACACACACAAACACACACATAACAGGGTCAAGATAGCAAGCCACAAATATCTCCTTCCCAACACCCACAAACAGACACACAAACAGGCACACACACAGACCCAAAGACCTTTACACCCAACCCCCCCTCATTCTAATTCCATTCGGTCGGAATAGGGTATTTGCCCTCCTTTTCACCCCTGCTCTACAGAACGTGTGAGAGCAAGGGGAGGGTAACAGATAGGGGGGGGGGGGGGGGGGGGGCTCTTGATTTTGACGCTTGGAAAACGAAAGCAGACTAGACTCAAAGACAAGGGACAGAGTACGAGCACGAGAGAGAGAGAGAGAGAGAGAGAGAGAGAGAGAGAGAGAGAGAGAGAGAGAGAGAGAGAGAGAGAGAGAGAGAGAGAGAGAGAGACAGAGAGAGAGAGACATAGAGAGAGAGACATAGAGAGACAGAGAGAGCGAGAGCGAGAGCGAGGGAGACAGAGACAGAGATAGAGAGGGACAGGGAGACAGAGAGAGAGACAGAGACAGAGAGACAGAGAGGGAGAGAGAGACAGAGACAGAGAGAGACAGAGAGACAGAGAGGGAGGGAGAGAGAGAGAGAGAGAGAGAGAGAGAGAGAGAGAGAGAGAGAGAGAGAGAGAGAGAGAGAGAGAGAGAGAGAGAGAGAGCAAATCTCATAGCCATCGCTCTGTGGCCATCATCCCGCAGTCCTCCCAACACCGTCCTCCTCCTCCTCCTCCTCCGCCTCCTCTTCCTTTCATTCTCGCCCTGGTCTCGTCACCATGGCAACTCCACCCTCAAGATAGCCACCCTTGGGTGTGTGTGTGCGTGTGAATGCATGTGCGTGTCCGTGTGTGTGTGTGTGAGCCGAGGGGCTTTTGTCTCTGTGTGGGGGGGTGGCTCGCTTCAGGGGCCCTTTTCTAAGGGCCTCGTCTGGGGCTCCATGACGTTTGATTTAATCTTTACTGTTTTACTGTGTTCATCTTATGAAGCACTGTGTGTGTGTCTATGTGTGTGTGTCTGTGTGTGTGTGTGTGTGTGTGTGTGTGTGTGTGCCTGCCCTCCTTTTAGCCAACGTGTCACAGGTGATGTAGGACGGGCAGAGTGAAGAGACAGATAGTGACGACCAAAAGAAAAGAGCGACTAGGAAGGAAGCAAGGGGGAAAGTGATCTCATTCATATGTAGAGAGAGAGAACCAGAGAACGAGAGAGAGAACCAGAGAGAACCAGAGAACGAGAGAGAGAACGAGAGAGAGAGAACGAGAACGAGAGAGAGAACCAGAGAGAGAACGAGAGAGAGAGAACGAGAACGAGAGAACGAGAGAGAGAACCAGAGAGAACCAGAGAACAAGAGAGAGAACGAGAGAGAGAGAGAGAGAGAGAGAGAGAGAGAGAGAGAGAGAGAGAGAGAGAGAGAGAGAGAGAGAGAGAGAGAGAGAGAGAGAGAGAGAGAGAGAGAGAGAGAGAGAGAACGAGAGAACGAGAGAGAGAGGGAGAGAAAAAGAACGAGAGAGAGAACGAGAGAACGAGAGAGAGAGAGAGAGAGAGAACGAGAGAACGAGAGAGAGAGGGAGAGAAAAAGAACGAGAGAGAGAACGAGAGAACGAGAGAGAGAGAGAGAGAGACAGCATCAACTGAAGGGAAATCTGAGAAAAGAGGGGAGGGGAGAACCCATGGCATGAAGAGAAGGGGTGTATAGAAGAGAGCGGGAGACAGCGGGGAGAGGGAGGCTTGTCTCAGTGGGGGGTCGGCCTACACTGGACCAACAGATGGGCTGCTTCACCCTTCAGGAGGCTCAGGGTGACTCACCAGACAGGTGTCAGCATGTAAGTACAGAGCGCACGCCCACACACACACACTGTACCCTAGAACTTACATCATGTGCCTCGGAGAGTGATCATACGCAAAAACATGAGTTTCCATGACACATTTGTTCACTCCCCGAGCATTATGGAAGCTAAGTGGGACAAACAACATACACAACACACACCGCACGCACGCACACACTCACAATGGAAGTCGGGGTTTAGCAATGCATCAATTATGCACATCTGGGCTGAGAACCTGTCTGTGGCCTATTTAAACCTATTTATCAGCCCGCCAGAGAGACACTGGGGGAGCAACCTGCAGGGTGGAACCAGAGTTAAAAATACTACAAACAGGGTCAAAACAGACTGACTGAGCAGACACACACACACACACACACACACACACACACACACACACACGCACACACACTGAGGGGTTTAAAGACTCTTCGATATAAACAAGAGGATGAGAGAGTGAAGATGCGGTGATATGCCACACAGGCAACTGCCGAGACACGGATTGAATACAAAATGGCGACCACGCATATAGAACTAGTAGTACTCAGAGAAAATGACAAACTGAATTGAATAGCATGTGTGTGAAGTCATTTGTAAGGGCCTCTGTCCATCAATGCATAACTGGCGCCTGTGTGTGTGTGTGTCTCTGTCTCTGTGTCTGTCTGTGTGTGTGTGTGTGTGTGTGTGTGTGTGTCTCTGTGTGTGTGTGTGCATGCGTGTCAGAGAGAGAGAGTAAGTGAGTGACTGAATTGAACATATTCGGTGGCAATTTAAACGTTTGTTTTTCGTTTCAATAAATCCCCTAGACCGGTGAGTGAGGGAGTGAGGGAGTGAGCGAGTGAGGGAGCGAGTGAGCGAGTGAGTGAGCGAGGGAGCGAGTGAGCGAGGGAGCGAGCAAGGGAGTGAGCACACTTACATCCTGAGGGACCTGGATGAAGGCGAAGGTGTATTCCGTAGCCTGCGCCGGCAAGACTCTGGTGCTGAAGGCGGGGGGCATGGCGGCCAGACGGACCGCGGAGACCACCTCTCTCTGGAGAGAGGAAGAGAAACAGAGAGGAGGAGACACAGAGAGAGAGAGAGAGAGAGAGACACAGAGAGAGACAGAGAGCGAGAGAGACACATGGACTGAATGATTAACCGGCATAAGAAAAGGACAACTTACTCATGAGATCTTTTTGGGGGGTTGAGCGACACACAACACAATGGGCGCACAACTCATTATTCCACTGAGAAAGTATTGAATGGAACATTTCTAATTAAGCAGAAACACTTGTTTTTCCCGCTATTAACCGCATCAACAAAGGAACCTTGAAGGAGAAACAATGGGTTTACGGCGGGTGTCAAAAATATGTTGCGCAAGCGTGCACTAACACACACACGCGCACAAACACACACACACGATTTTAAAGCAACAATTGGCCTGGGAAGAGGAAACATTAGATAAACAGCCTGGTTGCGTTTAGGGATAATCACCTCACTAATACCACCACAATATTGTGGGGAATTGGTGGTTTCAACAGTTAACCCTTCAGTTGTGTTCCATCATTCCATCGCTGTGTGAAAAATTCAGCAAAAAAAGGGATGACTTATTAATACTGAATGGGGATATGTTCGGTGAAAAATATTTTAGACAGCGTTTGGTGCCAAATAATGTTTCATACTTTTTTTTTTATATATATATATGTACTATGAATGTCGTTCAGTAAAATTAGTATTATAACTTGTTAATAATTCAAACAAAGTGTTGCTTTGTGAGTTCCATCATGTGTTTTGCGTTAATTTGTATTTGCTTAATAAACAGACTGGGAGCATAAGCAGCATTGATGCATCGTTTCCTTCCTCTGTGCAATCACGTGGTACTGGCCCTCAATGCTCATGTGTATTTATCCATTTTCTTACTAAAGGGCTTGATGACCATTGAGTGGTACACTGGAACTAAACGTTTGCGACCCGCTGTTCTATATAATTAACTTCAGTGGCTAAGCAGTAGCTCAGCAGGGAGAGCGCATCGACTTCTAACTGGGAGGTTACTTGTTCGATCCCCAGGTCCTCTTGGCTGAGTGTCGAGGTGTCCCAGAGTGGGACACTAAACCCTAACTGCTCCTGAAGAGCTGGCTGTCGCCCTGCCTGGTCGACAGCGCCGGTGGTGGGTGAATGTGTGCACTGATGGTTGCAAGTCGCTTTGGAAAAAAGCATCTGCTACATGCCCCAAATGTAAATGTAGATGTAGTTGGTTTTATCATTCTAGGCTCATATGCATCGACCAATCAGACAGAATGACGAACGGCAGCACGAACCCCCCAATGTACCCCTCTATTCTCCAAGTTGACCACTCTAGGGCCTTGATTCCCAACCCCGGAGCCCCGACATGGATATGGAAGTTGTGGATATATGATCAGCCGTTTCCAGCCGCCTTTTGATTCATAGCCATCGACCAAGTTCCTTAGTGTGTCTTAAAGGCAGCGATGGCAGAACATTGACCGGGTAAAAATAATGTTTGGACACAGATACACAAAAGTAGTAGCAGCATAGAGAACACACAACATTTTCCGAGGTCGATATAGACCACTGGTCTAAGGTCACGGGGGTCAAGGGGCTCGTGGTGAGTGTCGACCGACTCTAAAGGCCCAATAAATCCCTCTGACACCTTAACAGAGATAAAGGCTGCGGAGAAACATTTGGCTTAATAGCATTTGGCACGGCAGGTTGAAGACAGAGGAGAGGGAGAGACGAGAGATGTGATGGAGATGTTTTGATAGATTGCGGCGAGCGGCCGTGAGCCGTATCAGCGACGCCAGACCGCTGTTCACAGAGTCTTGGGTGCCGCGTTCGGCATTAATGATTGACGTCTTTGATGTAAGGCTCAATGGAGACACACATAGACATGCATGCATGCTGTGGTACCACACGATGATAACAAGAGTCCTGGTACTCTCTCCGCCCCCCCCCTCGGCTATCACAGCTCTTAAAATCTCAATATCTGGATAAAACTGTAGTTTACGGTTTGTTTGGGGTACTCGGAGCAGGTGCTGTGGTGAGCGGGAGGCTTATGTACATGTCACCTTAGCGATTGTACCGCAGCTGTTTCTCCGCGGCGAGCGCGATGCGGCACAGAGCCGTACCCGGGGCCATCTGCTCGCGTTTTGCTCTGTGTTTTTTTTAACATATGCAACTGCCAGCGATCGCAAGATGGCGGAGGACGCAACCCAAGACCCGGAGCCGACCCCGGGCGCCCCCCGACGACGGATCGGAAGACACGACAAACCGACGTTTGCACGATAGCTAAAACCGATCAAACACACGAATCGTAAGAGATCCAAATCTAAACTTATGATTGACATTGTTTATACGGTCTGTTTTGTTCCGTCTTATCCTTACTTTAACATTTAGTTTAGCATTTACCTTAGCGTCTTTTTTTTGTTTGCATTAGAACTTGTATTTGTAATGCATTGTGTTTTTATCCTGTGTTTTGCCGCTGCGGCTTAGCAACCAAATTCTCATACGGGGGATTAATAAAGTTTTACCAAATCTAATCTATAGAGAAGAAGTATCACGTCGTTGTCTACATTCACATCTTAGTCAAGATCTGACCCCATCCATAGAAAAGTCGAGCTACACCAATCGTGTTCAAGTAGAGCTTCATGGTCAAGCCTAGCCATCGCTGGGCAGGAGAAAGAAGCTAAATACGTCACATCCCACTGACTTCTTATATCAGAAAAGCTTTGTATAAAAACCCTGAGCTTGATGTGTTAAAAAGCCCACCTCGCATTCACTCATGGTACAGAACATCTTCTGGTGATGTGCTGATGTATTACCGGCTGAACCCGGCCCGGCCTGGCAGCCCCCGCTTCAAAATTGGTTACGGAAAACAGACTTAATTTAATAAGAAACATTCACTAATAATCTGTATTGATAGTGGGCAACCTTGAGGCGGAAGCCTGCCAATGTTTTCCTGATGCATCTGATGGGAAAGGCAATCTGCACTGTATTCCAACTATAAACATCATTACCGGGCACAGCGAGAATGACCTCAGGTAGATCCCGGTCGGAGACCATTATGGATGTGGGATAAATTGAACGGCCCCTGTATCTGAGGTTAATGCATTATTTGGTCTATACCGGCGCGTCAGGGGTAGACCTTAAAACATTTATTAGGGATGAAGATGGCCGATTCATCTTATCCAAAATAGATTTGAATGGCTGTACAGAGAGAGAAGGAAAAAAATTTGGGCTCAGGCAAAACCCATGAGCTAAGGCAGTCCGGGCTTCTTCCCACGACGGAGGTCGAAAAAAGGGATATTTTGAGGTTCTGACGTAGACTTGAGATATTGCCGAAAACGTTCAGAAAATAACCGATTTTTAAAAATAGAAGGTTGCATCGCTGGAGGCTGGGACAGTTTGCCACCAAACCCACCGCACAGATAATCCAATCGTGTGTGTATACACATGCACATACGTGTGAATGCTCTGCCTGGGAGAATCACACGTTCAGCAACATGCCAGGATGCATTGTATCTGTCTGTAAACCAGCCACCCCCTCGCGTTGGGTCATTAGCACCAGGCTCAGGCGTACCGATGCCACCACGCACTGCATCATGGGTAATCTCCCAAGGGGGCTAGGGCCTGACTAGACAGGAGACCGTTGTTATGCTCGGGTTAACCAAATGAACCCACATGTCAACCAGAGAGTGGACGGCGAGTAGAACAGAGCTAGTGTCCTCGTTCTGCTGTGGTCGTACAGGAGCAGCGTGTAAAACAACCTCACATTACAGTTTAATGGATGAACTGGGACTGGCGCGGGAATAGGGAAAGATGGACTCGCATCACAACAGACACACAACCGGGGCCTCGACATCTGTGGTGTGGCGTTCTGCGAGATCAAAAGCTACAACGTTACGGATAAGTCTGTGTTTGTGTGTGCACAATCTTCTTTTATTTGTCTCTACTGGGCTTTAAAACAACAGGGAAGTCATTTAACGATGACAATGCACAATCAGTTTTTTCCCCTCCTCCGTTTCATTCTTTTCACAGAGGTGCAGAAACGTCGGTGTAGTGCCCGCTGGGCACGGACGGTAGTCGAACACACTCACGTTTCCGTAGTCGATGTAGAACACATGGACTTTCGACGGGGACTCCACCTTCTCCAGCCTGGCTCTGTACCTACAGGGAAGGAGAGAGGCGGGTCAGAGAGTCAGGGACCGACAGAGAGAGAGACAGAGACAGAGAGAGAGACAGAGACAGAGAGAGACCGAGACAGAGTCAGGGACCGAGAGAGACAGAGAGTCAGGGACCAAGAGAGAGAGAGAGAGAGAGAGAGAGAGAGAGAGAGAGAGAGAGAGAGAGAGAGAGAGAGAGAGAGAGAGAGAGAGAGAGAGAGAGAGGGACAGAGACAGAGAGAGGGACAGAGACAGAGAGAGAGTCAGGGACAGAGTCAGAGAGAGACAGAGAGAGAGAGAGAGACAGAGACAGAGAGAGAGTCAGGGACCGAGAGAGACAGAGAGTCAGGGACCAAGAGAGAGACAGAGAGAGGGACAGAGACAGACAGAGAGTCAGGGACCGACAGAGAGAGAGTCAGGGACCGAGAGAGACAGAGAGAGTCAGGGACCAAGAGAGAGAGAGAGACAGAGAGAGAGAAAGTCAGGGACCGACAGAGAGAGAGACAGAGAGAGAGAGAGAGTCCGACAGAGAGAGAAACAGAGACAGAGAGAGTGAGGGACCGAGAGAGAGAGAGAGAGGGAGAGAGTCAGGGACCGACAGAGCGATAGACAGAC
Organism: Gadus morhua; assembly: GCF_902167405.1. Lineage (NCBI taxonomy): Eukaryota > Metazoa > Chordata > Actinopteri > Gadiformes > Gadidae > Gadus > Gadus morhua. The sequence continues at coordinate 17,664,122 of NC_044066.1, read as the reverse complement.
ACAGAGAGAGAGAGAAAGAGAGGGAGAGGGAGGCAGAAAGGGAGGCAGATACGGATGGGTGGATGGACCAGGAGATATAGTGTGGCAGATACACATTAGGACAGAGATAGAGAGATATACAAAGAGAGATAGACAGAAACAAGGGAAGGTAGATAGAGAAGGAGACATGACAGACAGAAAGACAGAAGGAGAGGAAGACAGAGTGGAGGGAGGGAGAGAGACAGATAAAAGGTGAAACAAGGAGACAGATAGCGAAGGAGTGAGCAGAGGGGAGACAGAGGGAGGGAGAGAACGAAAGATACACAAAGTGAAACAAGTTGACCGAAAGGTGGGGGGAGAGAGAAAGCGATAAAAAGTGAAACAAGGAGACAGAAAGCGAGGTGAAGGGGGGAGAGGGAGAGGAGGGATGAGTAAATGATTCCAGGATTATTTCCCTTGGGAGAGGGTGCGAGAGGACGTGTCTGTTGTGATCAGCAAAGGAGCGGGGGGGGGGGGGGGGGGGGGGGGGGGAAGGGAGGAGAGAGGAGAGGGAGGGAGACAGACGGAGGGAGGCACGCTACACTGGAGCTGTTGAGATTGAACAGCCCCCCCCCCCCCCCTCGCAGCCTCCCGCCCCCACCCTCCCTGCCGCTATACGGGACGCTGCATATTCAACTTTGGTACCCGGCGGCGAATAACTTTGAATTGCCGTTGTCACGACGACGGCACATCCGGCCGCGCAGAGCGCTCCCGCGGTCTTTAAAGTCTTTAAGGAAAAGGTCACCGGGAATCTCCCGAGACGTGAGAGTGTGCGTGTGCATGTGTGTGTGTGTGTGTGTGTGTGCGTGGATGATGGCGCCCAAGGAACAGAAGTTGGTCTGTCGGGTGGGGGGGCGTTAGGGGCGGCCTAACGTACGATAACTCAGACCCCGACACGGCCTGCGGAGCGGCGTGGGCCCCGTTACAGGAGGACATTATGTCGTTGTCCAACGGCGGATAGAAACAACGTCAGTCCTTGAAGAACATCCCCCCCCCCCCCTACCTCCCACCTCCCACATCCCCCTCCTTCGGGTCCAGCTCCAGCACCAGAGGCGAGACCCCGTTCCTAGCAATTAGACCCATGGTGGGGGGGCGAGGTGGAGGAGGAGGCCTCCCTCCCTCCCTGGAGCTCAACCACATCCCCAGCACCGTGGGGAACAGTGAGAGGAGTGAAGGCAGGGGGGGGTGGAGGGAGGAGGTTCAACCACAGCAGAGTTTAGGTAGAGGGGGGGGGGGGCAGGAGGAGGGTGAAGAGAGAAGCACCATGGGGGACAGTGAGAGGAGTGAAGGCAGGGGGGGGTGGAGGGAGGGGGTTCAACCACAGCAGAGTTAAGGTAGAGGGGGGGGGGGGGAGGAGGAGGGTGAAGAGAGAAGCACCATGGGGGACAGTGAGAGGAGTGAAGGCAGGGGGGGGTGGAGGGAGGGGGTTCAACCACAGCAGAGTTAAGGTAGAGAGGGGGGGGGGGGGGGGAGCCTACCATTCTCCGTCAGCGAACGTGGCGATGCAGAAGTCTCCCCGGCGGGGGGCGTAGGACCCCTCCACGGGCGGCTGGGCGGCGATCTCCGCCCGCATCGTCTCCATCAGGCTCTCCAGCTGGGCCCCTGAAACACACACAGGACGCGCATGAGTGGCCGTGCGCTCGCCGTCAGGGGGCGCTCACATCAGGGCCTTCAGCAGACGCCGTTATCCACAGCCACTTATAATAAGTACATCTGTCATAAGGAGGGATGGGGATCAGTGATGTTTATTGATATCGATACCATTCTCGATACTCCTTAACGATCCTTAACGGTCTTTATCGATACCACTATCGATACTTTTCTATTAATTGGTGGAAATACGACCCGCTTTTAGTGATGAGGAAAATATTTAGAAAATAAATAATTGTGTTTTAGGGTTTGGGTTAGATTTTAGACTAAATAATATAGATTAAATATGTAATTCTTAAAAATATTGACATCAGTAGTTTTAATTATAGATACTAAAATGACTATATATACAACTGTATTAGTAATACAGAAACAATAAGTCATTTGTCAGAAGAAGTGAAACAAAAAGAATCACTCTCGGTACAGTAAAGATGTTCCTAGAACCAGGTGCAAGTACCAAAATCAACCACTAGGCTAACCCATTCCCCGTGTACAGCAGGGATGGCAGCTCCTGCAGATACAACAACGTACATTAAGTGCGTACATCAAGTGGCAGGACGTACAACATACAATAGTGGGAGGGGGGAACTGGATGGCTATGCAGAGTCTCGGTGAACTCAGAACAGATTTTGACGTTTCACGCCCGTTTATTCAGAACTAGGAGAGTTCGTAGTGGATTGATGAATAGTAGGCACAAGCTGACGTATGCATTGTACATGTTACAAGCAGACCCCTGCGTCTTTTTAAATAATCCACAACAATCCATGATTTTATCAAGTAAGAAACAAAATCGCCCAGGGGGGATGACGCCGTGTGTCCGGGGACCGCCGTTTTCCAACTGAAGGTCAACACAAAAAACAGAAACACGGAAAAAAGTGTCTCTAGCGGCCGGACGAGACGTCCTCCGTTGTTTGCCGTCAATAATCCGTCTTGCCCCCCCCCCTGACACGTCGTCGTGGCAACGAAGGCCAGGGCAACCACAAAGAAACGAGACGTTTCTCCACCCGGAGCCCCAGGGACAATTTGTCACCAAAAAGGTCACTAATCATAGTGTCCGTGTCCGTGTCGCTGTGAGCTGGGGCGATGGCGCTGCCGCCGCGACAATGCTAACCGCAGTTCATAGAGAGAAAGACGGCTCCATCGATGGACTTTAGAGTGGCAGCTCCGCTGTACATTGAGGGGGTGGGGGGGTGGGTGGGTGGGGGTGGGGGGCGTTACCGTGGAGATTTCCAATGTGCTTGTTGATACCGATGTGGCGGGCGGAATCAGCTCATGACTCAGGGGTCTGAGTGCTCCATGGCTCCAGACGCCACCACATGATTTGCACCAATCAAGTTGCAATCGGAGAGCCTGCTCGCGTCCCCAGTGGCTCGCTGTGTGTGTGTCTGAGTGTGTGCGTGTGTGTGTCCTGAGGCCAGCGTGACGTGCACGGAAGCACTTGCAGCGGCTAGTTTAGCAAAGTGGCGAATCTTAAATTACATGGTGATTTGTTGACAGCCCGTTTCCATCGATTTCCCCCAGGGTTGGGACTGGGCGGGCGAGGGCAAGGAAGACCAGTCTCTCTCTCTCTCTCTCTCTCTCTCTCTCTCTCTCTCTCTCTCTCTCTCCCCCTCTCTCCCTCTCTCAACACGCGGCCCCAGCCACCCTGGCAATCCTCCGAGGGACGCCCGTACATACAGTCCACTTATAGCCCTTATACTCAGGCACTCATTAGCTAAGCATGAGCGCACAAATGCGCAAACATACATCACACATGCACAAAACAAACACACACACACACGGCCCGACACACGCAACCAGGGTTCAAAGCGGCTGCGTGTGGCCTAAGGTAATCACGTTGTCAACGACAACGAGAAAAAAGGTGAAAGACTAACAATGCGGGTGTGTGCGTGCATATGTGCATCGATGCGTCAGTGCATCAGCGCGTGTGTGGAATTAGCAGGCTCTGCTTACTGTGTGTGTGTGTGTGTGTGTGTGTGTGTGTGTGTGTGTGTGTGTGTGTGTGCGTGCGCGTGTTACAATCAAACAAACAACCCGGAGGCAACAGACGCCCCCATTGCTCCAGAGGTTCTTGTAAGCACCTCATATTATTTATGCTTGCATAACAGTGTTCGCCTGCTAGTGGATGGCAGAGGGAGGGAGGGGTGAGGGGGGGGGATAACGAAAAAACACCCAAAGAAAAGAAGGCAAAGAAAACAAACTATCTCTGTGCTTCGGACGTTTATCTGCGCTTCAACAGCCTGGCACCCGCCTGCTTTCACTGGGCGAGATACCTTCATTAGCATGGTGTCAAACTTGGAGAGGGGCGAGAGACAGAGGGGGGAGATGACGAGAAAGAGAGAGAGGGCGAAAGAGAGAGAGGGAGGGAGAGAGAGGGATTGCAAGAGAGTGAGAATCCACAGGGGACATGAAGGACCAAAAATGTGTGCGCGTGTGCAGTGAGAAAGTAGGCCTCGTTATAGGAGGAGGGTGTGAAGGCCAGGCAGGTCGGAGCCCCATCTGATTGGTCGGTTGGTTTCTGTGTGTGTGTTGGGCAAGGAGGAGGTAAAGGAGGCGGGACTTAAGAATAGCATTAGCTCATTGGACGATGCTGGACAGAACGCAAAATAATGTAGAAAGGGAGAATGAGGGAATACACATAGTTTGCACACATGCAGTCGTACAACGCTCTCGTGTTTGCACACACACACACACACAAACAAACCTGCACTAACAGATGCGTTGTGTTCTGTAGAAGCAGCAGTTTTAGGAAAACATGTCGCTTCCTGAACTCCTCGCCTCATCAACACACATGCATGCACACGCACACACACACACACACACACACACACACACGTGGGCTCATATTGCGGTACCGCAGTGCCGGCCCAGTGGTGCACACTTGGTAGAATGGCGTGAGGCTGCTGCTGTCAGCACCACCTCTTCCTTGATTTATTAATCTAATTATAGTTAGGGGGAAAAAAGCAAAAGAAACCTGCATGCCTTCCTTCCTGCTGGTCTGCTTGCTCAGGCTAAGGAGTTAGCATGTGGGCTGTGTGTGTGTATGGTTTTGTTAGTGTGTGTGTTAGCATGTGTGTGTGTGTGTGTGTGTTAGCATGTGTGTGTTCGTGTTTGTGTTAGCATGTGTGTGTGTTTTAGCATGCGTGTGTGTTTTAGCATGTGTGTGTTAGCGCGTGTGTTAGTGCGTGTGTTAGCGCGTGTGTTAGCGCGTGTGTTAGCACGCATATGCATGCGTGCATGTTAATGTGTGTAGTGCATGTGCAAATGGGTTTGTAGGCATGCGGTCTACGTGGGGTATTGTGGGTAATTGGAGGGTTGTATTTGTTTGACCCCCGGTGTGTTGTGATGCTCTCTGCTTTGCTCTGGGTGCATGTATCTCATCATCCTCATACAACACAAGAGGAAGCGGTTGAGGAAGGCTGGGCGACATAACCACACGTTACACACGTACAAAGACATGCATGCAAACACACGCAGACACACACACACTAGGGGTGGAACCGTCCAGTGTTCTAGAGTAAATCAAGTCAAGCAACTCTTAAGTGACTACAACAATATTGCTTTCGAAATTATTGTGTACACATTTTCTGAGAACTTTCATTCCACAAATCCACTATAGCTCATGTTGAGTGTTTTGGTGTTTTAGGATGACTCATCAGATCCAGAGCCTTGGCCGTTGCCTCATGCGTGGTGCTGAAAGGCAGTATGAAGCAGTCCTGTTTGCCAACGTTTACTCGCTGGCTGAGTTCCCCACGCGGCGGACAAGTTTTACGATAACGACTGCCCGCCGGGAATACAGCAACATGGTAAGTGAAAGTCGAATGTACAGAAGCACAGTGCTGCGACGGCGCTGCAGACAACAATAACACCACATGCCAAGAGCCGCTTATGCCGTTTGAAGACCGTTTACTTTATATTTTAGAGTTTGAAGATGTATCACTCAACAGATAGTCACGCTCTTCATAAGCCTCGTGCCTGTTGAGCTATAGACCTGATCCCTGATACGTGTCCAGCCGTGCATACCTGCCCAGGTAGCTGCACAAATCTGATATAAGATAGTCCTCTAAAGTCTGATGGCAGATGAGCTCAAGTCTGGGTCTAAGCGGAGTTTCATTTTCTTTGGCGTCCAATTAGTTTTTGCCTCGATAGCAAAAACAAGTATTTGCTGAGATTTGGAACATGACTTATCTGTTTGGTTATGTCTTGCATCCCTAATTCACACATGGACAAAGACATGCTTACGCACACGCACGCCACTTGATTCTGAACCATTCAAAAATGACCTTTTCGTGTAAGTGGAGTAGTCTGGGTAGTCAGGGAAGGTTGAAGGTATGAGGAGCCAGCCCTAACATGTGAACATTAAGCGATATGCCGTGTTCTGCATCAGCCTTATTTACATCTTGGCTCTACTTAAACCAACAGAATACCTCTACATTTGAATAACTGGATGTAACATGCGTAAACTCATTGCTTTATTTACTGAAGAGACTGCAGTTGTACTTGGCCACAGTAGAACAGAAGAGCACTGCGGAAATATGACTCAACAAATGTATATATATGGGACATTTTAGGCAATATCTTTACATTACGTGGAGTTTTAGTTAGTTTGCCAAGACATCACTTCCAATGCCAGATCAGAGAGATCCAGGAAACAATACATAGCTCCTTGCAGGCAATAAAAGGACGTTGTTTTGACAGAAAAGTACACGCTGAAACACTCACATCCCCCTTAAACGTCTAACCTCAATATACAATGCATTCCAGGGTGTATTTTCCAATATCTTTAATGTTGTAATGGCAATGTTGAACTGTATTGTTATTTGCAATATGTCTCCAGCTACACAGATCCAGACCATTATATTCCCCCTTATGGGATCGGTTTCCTTCTGGACGTCCAAGACGGATCCAAAGGACGCCTCCATCCCCACTACACTGTTAATTTCTCTTTGCGTGAATATTGAATAAAGAGTTGATGTGCAGAGATTCCAAGTCCACGGCCTTGAATTCTTGTTCCTATGGTGATCAAATGTCTTATCTGCCACCAACGTCTGATTGAAAACATGCTCCCGTACTAAAGAGGCTGCTGCAGCCCTTCAATGACGTCAGGAGGAACAGAGTGGGATGGTGCGCATGGCACAACACACGCTGCGTCAGGAGCGGGAACGCGACGCCTCACCAATACGACCATTTGAATGGCGCCATTGTTTTAAAGCCGGTGTTGTTCCTGTTAAGAGCTTTGCCCTTTCCCTATGCTGTTTTGGGAGAAGCACCACAGACACCACACTATAGGTCAGCGACAGCAACTCAAATGGACGATTGTGAACGTAGGGACAAAAACAGGGAGATAAACAACGTGAGGCTCAGCAGACATTAGGCACTGTAAATGAACGTAAGCTTTTAAAAAGACAATACGGCTCATATTTCATGAAATGGTTTTTAAATTGCATATGGTCTAAATATTATTGTGTAGCATGTATTATAATGCATTTTAGAAGACCCTAGTATGCATTCGGTACCCAGATGGGTAAGCATACCAGGGAAGACTTCCAGGGGTTTTGACAGCAGTGCCTGTGTCTGTAGGTTCTTTCGGGGGGGGGGGGGGGGTCAGGTAGTTAAGGCAAAGGCCAGCAGGCCACTAGCTGTGGAACGCCAGTTTCACGGGGCTAATTTATGAGCCGCTGTGACCCTTCGATTCACCCTAATTACCGGAGGGTCAAGTCCAGTGCCGCGCACCCGGTAAATCCACGGCCCTCGAAACAGCCACGCGATGGCAGGAAGTAAAACAAATGAACGGAGAGAAGAGCGCCGGGTCAATGGGGAAGTTTATATGGATTTTGTGGGTTAAGAGCTCAAGCGATCTTTTTTTTCATTTATAACATTTAGGAGGATTTCTGATCGATGTTACGTCACGAGAGACAAGTAACAGTTACAACTTTGATCACTGTTTGGGATAAAGTCGGATTGACATTGCTGCGTGAGAAAATCAGGAAAAGATACAACTCCCGCACCCTATGGGGGTTAGGAGTGTGTGGTTTGATTAGGATTCGTTAGCTATCAAGCTAGCTAGCTAGCATCTGCAAAATCAAACGCACAAGACCAACGTAAACCTCTTAGTGTGTACGGTTACACTAACACCCACCTAGCAGGGTTCAATTAGCTATTCCAAACATGCACCGAGGCACACATTGCCCATCCTACTCATCTAAAGCAGCATCTTGTTTAAACAGTGAACTAACACCTTTGAACGCCCACGAAAATCTTCCCTTCACACATGCTGCTGGGCATTGTGAAGCAGACCACACAAAAGACCACTTAGTATAGGCCTCTTTTGATTGAGCATCAGCTCGTTCCCGCTCTCCAGTCTGTACTCTGCATGGTTCCTGGGTTAAAGGGGACCGGCACAGCCCGGCTATGGGCGAGCTGCCCTCCCCACTGCTGGGGAGAGAGGTTAGCTTTTCACAACCAATGCTGCCAGAATATGCATTGCAATTGTGTAAATATGAACAACATTTCCAAGAAAATGGTGAGTCATTATACCGGTAATAGTGGCAATTAAAAATAGTACTTAGCATTGCGTAACGTCTTCTCCTAGTTATCTTTTGTGTACGGGGAATTGGTATACCTAGCGATTTCTATGAACATCTTTACTGTTCCGACAGCGATATTTGTTGTTTCGCTTTCTTCCGACAAATGTACTATTTGTAAGCTGGTTGGATAAAAGCATCCTAAATGCACTGAATGTTAATGTCAGATAGCATGTGGACGTGAATGAGGCTGGTTGGAAACAACGGTGAAAACGCTTCACTATTGAGTTTAAGCTAACGGAGGAATGCAACCCGTCAAATGAAATCACCAGAGGGCCATGGCGACCTCTGGCCTGCACGTCGTTCCGGGAACAATTGGCAAATCATACACACACACATCGTTTGAAAATCTTTTGCATGTCGGACGCCAAGTATAAACCAAGCACTGAGTCATGAGTTCCGAACAGCCGTGCGTCCATGTTCTGAATCAACCCCGGACTGGTCGAGAGACACGCTGCATTCCCAGTCCCGCCAGCGGCCGAGAAACCAATGTTACCAAAAAAATCGAACGGAAAACACTGAAACGAGTCGAAGAGCAGTTCACAGCTGAACTTAAAACACGCGCACAAGCGAGGTCAAAGTGTCGAGCAGCTCCACTTCCCATCTTTTGCTCAACGGCGGAGCCAGAGCGCTCATCCAAGAATGCAAACGGCCGACCGACCACTCACTGTGTCTGAACCTGGCCAATCTCTCTCTCTCTCTCTCCCGTCTCTCTGCCTCATCCCTCGTTCCTCCCTCGTCCCTGCCATCGGACTGTAATTTGTTTATGCACCATTATAGCTGCAGCTGTTTGTAAATCATATATAATTACATTGTGAATGCCCATCCGCAGAATTAGAGAGCAATTTAACAAAAAGAATGAGAAAATGAGAGCGAGGGGGACAGTGAAAAAGAAGGGAGATGGACAGAAAGGGAGAAAGAGAGGTGAAAAAGAGAGCGAAAAACCCACCATTTCAGTGGTTGATTGGGATCACATTTGATTACAGCGTTGCACGTGGTGTGCGAGCACAGACAAGAGGAACAACAAAACAGAAGAGGAGAAAAGCCAATGAAAACAGTGAATCATTTGGCCTTTTGCTACACATCCCTAGGCTATGCCGAATTCTATTAGGCGGTTTATGAAAGCCATTAAACCGCAGCAGGGTAAATAATCACAAATATGACAGAACAGGAGGCCAGGGGAGCGGTGGTTATTTTATATACATCTGTTTTTTTCCCCTTCAGTTCCTTTTACCCGCAAACACACACTGATTAAATACCTCGATAGCAACGGCCAGGAGGCGCCCGCGAAGCACTCGCAACCGCCGGAGCTCCGCAAAGCCCGCCTACGCTGATCGTACACGAGCGCACCTGTTGTCTTAACACCACCTCAACACCACCTGCCGCATCTCCGTCTGCACGGCGCAGAGGAAACTCCACTCGGCGTGATCACATATCAGCCATGGGTATTTATCCACCGTCCAAAGACCAAATAAATACCGAGTGTGACAGGTGGAAGGGGGAGGGGGAGGAGGAGGAGGACGGAGCGATGGCTTTATAGGCCGCGATATAGTCCAGGGTCTGAGTGACGTTTGTGGGCGAGAGCCGGCGCTCTCCGAGCACGGGGTGGGACCATAAAAAACATGATCACCCAGCTTGACTAATGGGGCTCCACAGCGGCAGACGGTCAATATGGATTACACTCGCTGCAGTGTCTCTCGTCCGCTCTCGCTCTCCCCGTACCACCTCCCTCTACCGTTCTACCCTTCCACACAGTCTGGAGCCCATTCCACTAAATTACCGTTTCTGTAATTGGAAAAACCATTTTGGGAGGAAGAGAGAAAAAAAAAAAAGATAAAAAAAACCTAAACAGAGACGGCATCTGTGTCTCTCGCCCTCTCTCTCTCTCTCCCTCCCTCCCTCTCTCTCCATTTTGTATCGGTCTCTCCCACGCCACCTCCTCTCTCTTTCAGCCCGTTGAGCCTCATCAAGTGCAGCTAATGCTCCGTTTTGATTGCTCAGAGTCCAAATATACCCACAATCCCCTGCCTGCCGGCGCCGCGTGTTGGGGCAGGAGTTTCCGCGGCCGGGGGGCCCCATTTCGCTGGGAGCCAAGAGCTCCCCAAGCGGGCGAGGGAACGCTCCCACCGCTGTGAAGAGGGAGGCTCCAGGTAAGGGTCTGGCCGACGGCACGGAAATAGAAAGCTAGTGAAGAGGTGGTGCTGGTGTTGGTGGTGGTGGTGATGATGGAGGTGGTGCTGGTGTTGTTGGTGATGGTGGTGGGGGTGCCGGTGCTGCTGGTGGTAGTGGTGGGGGTTAGGGTGGTGGTGGTGGTGCTGCTGGTGGTGGGGATGGGGGTTAGGGTGGTGCTGGTGGTGAGGGTGGTGGAGGAAATGCAGGACGCTTATTTTGCACCTTGAAAATCAAGCGCACCCCACCTAGTCCGATAGGTGGGCTGACCTTTGAGAAGCTGCGCTGCGTATCTGATTCAATAATGAACGCTTCATAGGGCAGTGCTGGGGGTGGTGGTGGTGGTGGTGGTGGAGGTGGTGGTGGTGGTGGTGCTGGTCGTCACGGGGGCAGGACTTTATGACCTCTAGATATTGCAGGGGTTCTGCAGTGGGCAGGGAGCTGGAGGTAGCTGCTCAGAGCGCCCAGGGGCTGTTCTTGTTTACTGTGCAGAGAGAGTGTCCTCCTAAATCACCGGTGAGGGAAGAAGCCCTTGAGCAGCAAAGTACACGACGGGGAGGGGACTTCTCAGGAGCAGGAAGTGCAAGTACGGAGGATTTATGGTTTGTTTCAACACGCCATTTCGGCAGACTTTTATGGACTTCCAAAAACAAAGACACAAAAGAGACTGAAAAAAACAACAACGAGTGAATCAAATATCAAGCAGCGACAGAGCGGGCGTCTCCGGTGACAAACGTCCTACTTTACTTTACTTTTCCCTCCGTGTCGCGCTGCGGTTTTCGAGTCCATGACACCCAATTAGAAAAGACGTGAGGATCGGATCGATATGGAATGCCAACGCGTGTCCTCTTATTGAAATCAATACGGCAGGCAGGCGACTCCGGGGAACTGGGGCGACGTTCACACTGAAGAGGAGGAAGAGGAAGAGGAGTCCGGGAAGGATGGAGGATGCAGACGAAGGCAGCCATGGGGAGAGTTTGATTGATTGATTGATTGATGGACGGCGACCTGGGAGAAAGACTAATATTGTGAACAAAAAAGACATCTCCTACTGGGCCCCGAGATTCAGAATGACATCATTAATGGGCTGAACCCCGAGCCCAATTGAAACTAACAGGCAATCAGGAAGTCCAAAGAGGGGGGGGGGGGAGGTGGGGAGGGGGGACTTTGTCTGACGTCCAGCCGAGCGAAAGAGCGAAGGAGAAAGAGAGCGAGAGAGACCAGCATCGTTGCGTGAGTAGCAGCTGCTCTGCATGGAGGCTAGAGGTGTGGATAATGTGGCTGGAGCGGCACCTGGCTGGGATCATTATGCCTCTGTGCTTCAGCCAGGAAATGAGCAGTAGGCGGGTGGTACCAGCCATGGCTGAGTCCTACACCTGGGGACGGTGCTTCGATTAAGGGGATGGGAGTGTGTTGGTGGGTGGTTGTGCTGGTTGGTTCGGTCCAGGTCATCCGTTCCACTGCGGTCCAATGGAGGAGATGATGCTTGATGATGTGATAGCAGAGAGAGAAGAGAGCGAGCTATGCCAGTGGAAGAGAATCCCGGAGTACCCCAAGGCCTTCTCCCCGGCCACAGAACAGAGCCCAGCCACGCCTGGACCGGGCGTGTCCCAGGCACAACCGCAGCCCGTCCTGTGCACCAGAGGACGTGGTGCCATTAGGGGACAGGGAGATACTGTCCGGCTCGGGGTTCTGGAGAGTCAGATGACGGTGGATGTCCATCCAGTGCGTGCAGCCTCTTCTGCTGTGAACGGCTACAGAGCCTCTGGCAGTAATTAACAACAGCACACTTAAGGCCACAGGCGATCGAAAAGAAGGGGAAGACAACATTCACGAATGGAAACCAGACTTAAAAACAGAAGCTGAAAAATAAAAAGAACCTGCGAATAAGTAATATCTCTTTTGCAGAATCCAAAAAAAACATTAATTACAACAAACTCCCGCCTGTAATTTAATCTCAAACGAGCTAGGTATGAATGCAGGAAACACACAGGCAGTCAAAATCCAGCAATTACTGTGAATAATTAAAATGTGCGATAATGTGTGAAGAGGAACTCTACGGAAACGCACTGAAGAGCATTATTACAAACGGAGCACTTTGCCAGAACCAGAGAGCTGGATTAGTTAGCAGGAATATATAAATATATATATATCCAGCCTATAACTCATTCTCTTTCCATGTCCCTATGCGTCAGTTCCTAAGAGACCTGCATTGTTAAAATGCAGAGTATACTGCTACTACAAAATATTCATTTGCAAATGCACTTTCTTGAATTCCTCCTGTTAAACGCATGCAAATAGTTCCACGTCTGGAGCTCGCAGTGATTTGTTTGTATTTTGGGTTCAAAGCCGAGAGAATCGACACGGCACCGTGAGAAAGTTCACCAAGGATGAGGCAGTAGCAGTGGGCGACGGACGCATGTGTGTCCGTGCGCGTGTATTTAGACCAAGGAGTAGAGAGCGAGCGGCTCATTCTGGCACCTCCTTCGTTATAAGGTCTGCCAGCTCTGCTCCCGTTAAACTTCTCACAGGACTGGAGGTGAACTCGTGACGCTGTGACCTCACACCGCTCAGAAGGAACCGGAGGAGGAGGAGGAGACAAAAGCGCCCTGAATGCAGAAAATAGTTTCCCGATATTGATCTGAAGGAGGTTGGTTAGGGAGTTGTGGAACTATGCAGCTCCGCCATACTGGAGACTACAGCCCGAGGTTGATATCCACTCCTATCTGACGGGCAGAGGACATACACTTTATTGAATTCTTGGGGCTTCCTGGACATCATAACCAATTTGGAGCCGGTAAAAATAAAAATAAAGCGAAGGCATTCATCAAATGCTCATCTCAAGAGTTATGAGGTACAGGCCACTGATGGGCTCAAAGATGGGTATGGAGTCGTCCTTTAAAGCACACATCATTCAACCCAGAATGGGTTTGAAGGGTGGGTTGGGGAGGGGGGGTAGGGAGGGGGGTAGGGAGGGAGAGAAGGGAGGGAGGGAGAGAAAGGGGTGAGCGAGCGAGGGAAGGGAGGGAGGGGTGAGGGAGTAAGGGAGGGAGAGTAGGCGGCCATGGTAAGAGGAACATGTAACGTATCACAAAGCGCTCGTCTTCCACGGTCTTGGCAGGGCCCGCTGCTTTTGATGTGTTCTTCAAGGCGTCCGTACGACTTAATGCAGCCTAAGAGCGTCGTCAGGGAACCACCAGGAGGGAGGGGGTGAGAGAGAGAGCAGGGGGGAGGAGAGAGAGAAGGTGGGCGAGGATGGGCACTGTGTTAATAGGAGGACGGTGCTGGGGATGGAGGCGGTGGGAGGTGGGGGGGGTTTGGTGGGGTGGGGCTGGGACCTGTCAGGCTTTTCCCTCTGAGTAATCTCTTGTTTTCTTTAGTTCTTCTTCACAGGCACATGGGGTATTTGGGTGGGTGTGTGGGGGGAGGGGAGGGGCGGGGGGGGTAGTGGGCCAATTAAAACTTGAAAAAAGCGACTAAACACTGCTGGATCATCTGAAAGTCAGACGTTAGCAGAGAGGAGGCTGAATAACTTCAGCCCCCCCCCCCCCCCCACTTTCCCCGTCACAACACACTGAGAAGAGCAACCATTGTGCTCGCCGAAGAGGGGTAAAATAGAGTGCAGCTGGTGGACAATCCCTATGAATGCATCATTTATGTTCCTCCAGAGGAGACGCTAGGGAGGGGCTTTGCTGCATCAGGTTCAAGATTTACCCATCCCCCCATCCCCCCCCCCCCCCCCACCCAACAAAACCAAACAATCGGTTTAAAGGGGCCTGATTTTCTCATCAGTCCTGGAGCATCACACGGCCGCAGCGGCGATGGGCAGCGGGAGACGACACATTCACTAAGCATCACCCCCCCTGTTTGGGAGAACTGGGGGGGGGGCCGAGGACAGGCTAGGGGGCTAAATACAAGGGCTTAAGATCTGGATCTACGACTTGTGTCCGTGTGTGTGTGTGTGTGTGTGTGTGTGTGTGTGGGGGGGGGGGGGGGGGGGGGTTATAGATGGAGCCGGGGGAAGGAGATTGCTTCTGAGAGCTCGATAACACCTGGGGGGTCTCCAGGAACCAGGATGGTCTGTGTGGGTCCATGTTCGTCTTTGTGGGTGTGAGTTTGTGTGTGGGTGTGTGTATTTGTTAGTTCATATGTGTTCATGTGTTTGTGTGTGTTCATGGGTGTGTTTGTGTTCATATGTGGGGGTGTGTCTTGTGGGGGGGGGGGGTTGGAGGGGCGTGGTCAAAGGCTTGCCACGCTCAAACGTGATTGGATCGTCATGCCGACAGTGATGGCCAGCCTCAGATGGGGACGTAAGCTCGGGGAAACATTAATTAATTAAAGCATTAAGGCGAATTAGGAGGCGGCCAAAGTCAATTTCATGGCCTCTGCTGAAGTCGACTTTCCCTGGAACTCCACCACCCCTGGTGGAGCTTCAGGGGAGGAGAACCAACACAGAAACAAAACGGGGAGGATCATAAACAAGATTAAACAGGTGACCTGTGTTTTATGTGCATCTACACGCGCGCCGCGAGATTAACTTTACTTGGAATAATAATACGCCAAAGACTAAAGCTTTGATTTGCATGTGTGTGTGTGCATTAGGGCTGTCAAAATTGCTCAAAAATGACGTTCGAATGTTCGTTTGGAAAAAAATCACGAATTCGAACTATTCGAATATCTGGTTGCCTATTTTACGCAGTTGCCGTCAATATGTCAATAATGCGACAAAACCATGGTTCAAATTAGTGGGATATATATATATCATAATAACAGCCCAGTAACGTGGAGGCCTAATCATGAAAAGCCACAACTTTGTATCGCTTGCATTTCACCACCACACCTGCAAGCGCGCAAACTATAGTAATCTGAAGAAGACGCCCGCTTCTGAATGTTACAAAGTATGCTAGTGGTAACGTTCCTTGCTTTGCTTACCATTTATCGAGAAGGCCTATTAAAATCGATAAAGAAAAAAATGCATGTCGCCTACGTCTTCCACCATGCCAGCGAAAGGGTCAGCACTACGCACCGTTCGGATTCATGAAAAAAAGCTGTCTCGGACTTTGCCGAGAACATTGCGTTATAGCAGCTTTCACCAGCCAGACTACTAGCTCCCTGAGCTCTACTTCGGATGCTTATTGAATGGCATAGCCGAGCTGGAATACCTATATCCAAGTACGGAAACCCCGAGGGGATAAAATACATTCGCTCTTCACAATACTAGTCTGTTACACTTGTACCGCGGGAGTGTTTTTTCACATTCGAATATTATGAGGGACATCGCGAACAGACAGAGGCTCATTCACAAAGCAGATAGAGGCGCTTGTACCGCGGGAGTGTTTTTTCACATTCGAATATTAATTTTCACGTTCGAATTCGCGTTTTTGGATACATTTCGAACGAATATTCGAACTTCGAATATTCGTTGACAGCCCTAGTGTGCATGGAGTTATTAACTTAAGCGCTCTTCTCATAAGTCTCCCGCGACAACTCGTTTTTATTATCATGCGACTTCTCATTGGAACAAGAGGAGGCGTTCCGATTGGTTGGTTCGGGCGGAGGGGTAACTGATCAAACCACAACTTTTCGGGGGAGGGTTTCAGATCCAAAATGGCTACAAACACACCGGACTGAACGCAGCACACCCACATCTTTGTTCAGAGCACAGCTATTAGGGAACCAGACTACCTTAAGCATGGGCCATTACCCAAAGTAAAACAGGGAAGGGGACGTCTTGTGTGAGGACTTATTAGCATATACAGGTGTGAGCATACAGCTCAGTGCACCTCCACGCCTGACCCCCCACACACACACACGCACACGCACACACACACACACACACACGGATTGTTAGCTTCTCCAACAGTAAACTTTCCCTCCATCCCTCTTCATGCTGACAGCAGCTGTGCGCTGTGATTTATTCCTGACATTCGCCCATAAAAACAACATTCCCTTTTTAAATAAAAAATAGAAATGTCCCTCACCGCCGGAGTGGACAGCGTGAGACTGGACGGGTGGGGGGGGGGGGGGGACATTCACAATACTGCTAATAAATGGCCCGTCGGTTGACAGGAAGAAAAGGTAGGAAACAACACCAATCTATACCATACGCATGGGATGCAGAGGTAGACCATCAAAGACACCATTTTCCTTGCTACGTTTTGTGTTTTTTGTTTCATTTTAAATTATTCGCCTGGTTATATATGTATTATATATATTATATATGTATATATACACTACTGGAAGAAAGATGCCAGGGTCACTGAAATATTATGATATCATGTATTATCACAAAGAAGGCACACACACACACACACACACTAGGGATGGGCAAAACGATTTTTTTCCGGGAATCAGTTCTTTCAGTTCCGTTCACTATCACGATTTGTTCGTTTGATTCGTTCGTTAAGTCAGATGGTCTGTTACGTAATTTGCCAGGGAATCGGAAATGATGGAATAAATGTTAATCAACATGCATGTAGCCTAATACTTTCTAATTTTCTGGCGAAATTACCCAGGTTAAGTAAATATTAAGCATATACATAAAGTACATACATGCCTTTTTTTTCATAAATATCCTTCATACATAATAGGGTGCAGCAAGAATTAAATGGCGTCTTCCAAGTAGCGCTAATAAACAGTGAAGCAAGTTAGCAACTCGACCAAACGACTCGTAATGGTAGGTAAAACAACACTTTATTAAATCATGCAATTGTGATGTGGAACTAGATAAAAAGAAAACATAAAGTGCTTGGATGATATTGAAGCCTACAGCGATCGTTAGCTAACTTGTGTTGCCTAACCATTTGTTTACCCATGGGCCATGGCAACGCGATTGCTACCTGCTCTCATTGGCTGAATCGATGAGAACGTTTTATACTCAATCAATATAAGGTCGCGGGGAGACGAAGCTCTGTTTGCCTGTATATTTTATTTGCGCGACCATATTTTTGTAATATGTTAAAAAAGAAAGAAAAAATAATCAGTTCTCTTGTTTTGGGAATCAGTTCTCGTCGTTCACCTTTGGGATTAGTTCGTGCTGACCGAATCGTTCGCGACTGACCCATCACTCACACACACACACAGGGTTCCTCCTACCTGTCTCCACATCCTGGGCGTAGAAGTGCATGCTGTCGGAGATCTCGGTGACGTAGGCCGCCTTGTAGTTGGCCACGCGCTCCTTCTCCTCCTTCATCTGGACCACCTCCTCCACGGGCTTCTCCTCGTAGTTGGCCCAGACCTGACAGGAGTACACAGGGAGCAGGAGATGAGCGCCAAATGCACAGGACCCCCGCGGGGTAATAATAATAAAACATTTGATTTTTTGGTGCCCTTCATGTCATCCAAGGTCACCTTAGATAGAGTAAAAAGCATAAAATATCAACAACAGAGCATAAAGTAACAGCATCAAACATTATTAAAAAAAACATGGATCATAGTGCGTATGCCAGTCTGAACGGGTGTAGGGCTGTTCCAGAGACCCCCTCTCCGGCCTGTACACTGTGACGTCTGCGTTTGGATCAGCAGTCACCACACATCGCATCGGATTATCTTTTTTACGTCGCAAAATAACAAGTGGACATCCAGATGTCTGGTTCATCGGTGAGCATTGAATCAGGTTGGGATTCAACCCCCAAAAAACACTGCAAAACTTTGAAAAAGAGAAAAGAAGATAATGAACATAATGCCCACATTCACCGGAATCTAGTTCAAGATCAGCCTTCTGTGAATACATACATACATACATACATACAAACATACATCTATACAAACACACACACACACACACACACTGACACACATACATACATACATAGAGATGTATAGGTCCTTCTGTAAGGGTTTGGAACAAAGTGCCTGCCTCTCAATGCAGTGGCATCACCCTGCAGCCCCGAGGTTAACCTCTCCGGTTGGTACAGAGGCCAAGGAAGCATACCCGGAACTACTCATTATGTGTGCTACAATGTGTGTGCGTGTGTATGTGAGTGTGCTTCAGTGTGTGTGTGTGTGTGTGTGTGTGTGTGTGTGTGTGTGTGTGTGTGTGTGTGTGTGTGTGTGTGTGTGTGTGTGTGTGTGTGTGTGCGCTACAGTGTGTGTGTGCGTTCGTGTGTTTGTGTGCACAGACAAACACACTGATCCACAGCCATGTACTGCGTCGTGGACAAAAATAAATTTGACAATTCCAAGAACTGTGGCAGCAAACCAGTAAGACCTCCGGTCGACAGAGAAGATAAGGAGTAACAAACCCCCTGGAGTGGGGTGGGGGGGGAGGGAGGGAGGGAGGGAGGCGTCACCATGGGCTGAAGGAGAGAGAGAGGAGGGGCGGCTGGGGAGTGGATGTGAAGGCGTTGCATCCCGGTGCCGCCTGCCCGTCCGTGGACAGAGCTGCCTCACTGGCCGCCGACGGGGACATTTTGGACACGCTTTGAGCGGCGAAAAAACAACAACTTGAATAAATAGGAAAGCGATGAAGGGACGAGGAGGAGAACTGAAACAACAGAGAGCCAACGCGCCAGTGTTGTTTTTAGAGAACGGTGACATCAGCCAATTAGGGCTCTGCCAATTATTGAAACGGCACGGCGCGCGGATAATTAGATTTTTCAGTTATAGCATTGTTCCACCGGTCTGGCCTCTTCGTCTGGCCGGGCGCTAGGAGACCCAGCTAATTACCAATCCGGCCGTTATTTCGCTGTGACTGGGGCCACTTCAGTACTGCTCCCTGGTATGTTAACATCGGCCACCTC
The DNA here is from genome assembly GCF_902167405.1 of Gadus morhua. Taxonomy (NCBI): domain Eukaryota; kingdom Metazoa; phylum Chordata; class Actinopteri; order Gadiformes; family Gadidae; genus Gadus; species Gadus morhua. The sequence goes on along the minus strand of NC_044066.1, from coordinate 17,644,960 downwards.
CGCAGTGAGCGATGAGGAGACACGGCGACCGCCGGAGGAACGCGGCCAGAGACGGGCTATTAATGATGTGTTGCAACAAGGGAAAACAAATGAAAAAAGAAACCTATAGCAAAACCTTATTAGCCGTGGAACACGTAGCACACGCAACGAGCCCTGCCCCCGCATTAACAAAGAGACACACTAAATAATTACATTCAATTAGTCATCCCACCAACGCTAAATAAAGAGAAAAGGGAGGGAAGAAGGGACTGAAAAAGCTGAATAGGAAAGGGAAAGACGCTGAAGGCTCGGGATTGAGGCCGGCCAAGGTTAATGAAGAGCCGGAGCGCAGCTACGCTTCACAAAGTTCAACGGCTACACCCTTTCTTAGCCGCAAAGTGTTTGATTGCACACCACGCACACACACACACACACACACCACACACACACACACACACACAATAAATTAACTCAAGCAGGAATACACACACACTTCTTTCTTTGGTGCCAATACCAAACGCACGCACGGAGACCCGAGCAAACACAGGCACGCACACACACACCCCCCCCCCCCCCAACCACACACACGTCAAGGTGACACATCAGGACTCCTAATCAAACCTGGATGACCAATCAGGGCTGACACAGATTACCGTGCCACCATTCATTATTGCGGTGACCATCAGCGTTGTGTTGTGTTGTGCTGGGACTCTTTCGGCCATGGAAGCCAGACACGGCCGTCCCGGTGCCCTGCCCTCAGACTGGCAAACGGCTGGGCAAGGACGAGCCCCCCCACACACACACACACACACACACACCCCCACCCCCACACACACACACACCCCCAACCACGCTCCGAGCTCTCTACTTATGCACAAAGCGGTTTATAGAGGTTACGGTCACCACCGCGACCACCAGGGTTTATAGTCGTGGTTGGAGCTTACATGAGTGCTCTTAGACATAATGAACGGCCGTCGGCCGCATGCAAAAGCACGCGCCTGCACGCACACACACACACACTAGCCCGCTAACAGACACACACACATGTATGCACACGCACACACAGAGAGCCCAGGGCGGATGACCTTCCGTGAGCAGCCAGCCATCGTTGTTTGTTCCACATGACCGCAGGTACGCTGCTGCTGCTGCTGTCGCTGTCGCACTGCAACTCAGTCGGCCACGAGCCCCTAGCCAGCCACTAGCATGACGCCGACTTGGGGGGGGGGGGGGTACAAACCAGAGAGAGAGAGAGAGAGAGGAGAGAGAGAGAGAGAGAGAGAGAGAGAGAGAGAGAGAGAGAGAGAGAGAGAGAGAGAGAGAGAGAGAGAGAGAGAGAGAGAGAGAGAGAGAGAGAGAGAGAGAGAGAGAGAGAGAGAGAGAGAGAGAGAGAGAGAGAGAGAGAGTTCTGTGACAGGGCGGCAAAGGAAGACGGAGGGAAGCGCAGGGGGAGTGAGAAAAAGAAGGAGTGAGGCGCCATGGCAGGTCGAGGCATGTGGAGGCCCACCGGTCGAGGTAATAAGGGGCCCGGAGAGTGACCTTCACCGCCTCCTTCAACGGGGCACAACACAAAACACACACACACACACACACACACACACACACACACACTGGAGCAGCTATTCCAGTAGGAGGCCGGCTGGAACTCTCTGGCCGTTGACCGACAGCCCCACGCTGGGTGGCGTGCAGATTCAGATTGCGCGTCCTTCGCTGGAGATTAAGCCCCCCCCCCCCCCCCCCCCCCCCCCCCCCCCC
>NC_044066.1:17577365-17617458 GCF_902167405.1 Gadus morhua | reverse complement strand
TGGGGGGGGGGGGGGGGGGATGCCAGAGCGGGCTGCCCTTTTTGTTCCGAAGCTCCGGTAAACAACAGGACAGCGACACCCAAAAGGAGGACGGCGTTCCCTGGGAAGGCCCCGTGTGGACCCCGCTGCAATGCAGCGACCGGAACGTCCGTGAGCGACTCGGTCACCGCCGGCGTGACGCAGAAGGACGACGGAATGGCGTCGGTTTGATAGCGTCGCTGCGCCGCCAGGATGACGCGCAGCAGGCGTGGAACTCTGTGACCAACGTTCCCGTCGGACCGCGAGGGAGTCCTTTTCAAGCAGTCAATTAGGTCGCGTTCGTCTTCTGCCCTCGAGTCTAAACAGGATTGTTGCATAATACTAGAATCCTTTTCGTCGGTGGAACACATACCCACACAGACACAAAAGCCCCCCCCCACAGAGACACACACTCAAAAGCTCACACGCATACACTCACACACACACACACACACACACAGAGACAAACACCACTACTGCACCTTGTCAAAACAAGCCACACTGTGATTCCATGCAGACAACCGATGTTGAAATGTCATCCCTCTAACGTCGTGTGATGGTGATGGGGTAAGGTCAAGACTCAAGATATTTCCTCCTCCGAGCGAAACTGTGGCGCCTCCTTCAAAGGCTCCAAACGTTCGCCCGAACGACCGCGGTCATCCAGCGATACCGTAGACTCTTACGTACAAACGCACACCGGCCAAATAAAGGAACAACTTTACACGCAATAAATCAAGTGTTGCATTCGGTTAAGTGCAAAGAGTTTAGGCGCTTCGCCGCTGACAACCTCAGCCACACTGTTGATATTCAGCCCAAGCTATTGTCGCATATGGGCAGACACCGCGCGACAGAAACAGAAGGGAGGGCCGCTAAACGACACAAACACTCTATTCCAAGTATCGGAACGAGAACAGAAACGTATAGCATTACCGTTTAGTTCACATAACTCAACCCTGTGACTTAGGGAAACAGAATGGAAGCAGGGACAGGCACTGAGCGCAGCAGTAAACACAAATTGACGCTACCGATGTTGCTTATTAACTTGTGTTATAATGAAGGGCTACATGTGCTCAGGGAATGCTCTCTCATACTGCCTGTAAGCAGGACTCGACATGTGAGCACACACCAGATGGAGAGGCATGTGTACATCCATTCTCATTAAAGGAAAAAGAGGGGTGGCTTTTATGACTGCACCCGGTGATTTAGAGAGGCTCTCCCAGTCTGATTCTCACAATCTGGGGCTTATATCACTATATATATCTATAGAGAGAGATATATGTCAGTTAGTGAGTGAGAGCGAACATCCCTGCCTAGATAGGCAATACCCAGTGTTTATAGCCTAAATGATCATTACCACTAAGTGTGCAAGCGTATTGGGAGTGCGTCTATCACCGCGTGTGTGTGTATGTATGTGCGTGTGAGCGTGTGCGTGGTGCCGACGCAGAGGGCACGGATGGCAAGGTGGTGGGCGACTTGGGGTAAACACGATCACTCATTTTGACACAGGCCTCCGCCTCCCCTCTGTCTGCCATCGCTCCATCTCGCGCATCAACCTCTCACCCCGTCGATAGAGAACGCCAGAGAGCGAGAGATAGAGTGAGGGCGAAAGAGAGCGAAAGTAGAGACCCTCCCACCGGCAACCCTTTGCTCATTCGGCAGAATTCATCATTTATCAAAGTGAGCAGAGTGGGAGATGGAAGGAACGCTTTGAAGGTAGAGAGAGGTGTGTGTGTGTGTGTGTGTGTGTGTGTGTGTGTGTGTGTGTGTGTGTGTGTGTGTGTGGTGGTGTGTGTGTGTGTGTTCTTCTGATGGGTGAGCCATTGAGATCAAAACTTTGAGCGATGCGTCTTCCTAAGGTCGAGATGTAAGCACACACGCGATAGACGGAGAGGATGACTGACAGATAAAAAGAGGCATAACGATGAGGGTGCAAGAAACAAAATGGACACTTTGAGAACCACCCACTCAAGTCAGCAGAATAGTTAACTGATCAGCATAGCTCCACCTTAAAACAGATTCCTTCACCTTTGCAATTCACCCCAGAAAAGGAGAACTTGATGCCCGGTTGCCTCTTATTAAAAGGGAAATCGTTGTTTTTCCGTGCGAGCTCGTGGGAGAGCTGGAGCAGAAAGCGGTGGTGGTGGGGCGGCTATGCTGCTCCAGTCCAGCGTGAAAACCCCATTTGGCGGAGTTGAACATCCATGTCAAACAAAAGTCGATAATCTCAATATTGCCAGATACACCGCCTTCTAGATCCGGGACTAAGTGCACACTGTGTTCCCTGTACGAGAACGCCGCCTCACTGCCCCTTACCAACACATCGATGGCGATCAATAGCCTGCACGGTTGATGCAGAAAATGTGTAAGAAGGCCAACAATACCAAACAAAGGGGTGTGAGCAATCTTTACAACTAATTAGTCGTTTTTTAGAAACACAAAAGGAAAGTGTTTGCTGTGGGGATTGTGTGGGCGAATGCAAGAATCAATCCTTGGGAAGGTTTTTCTTTGACCAAACATACAGCTAACATAATAAACAATATGGCCTTGTCAATAAGTCACAGATATGGATGTGTGCAGCGTTTGGGTGTTAGTGGCTGTTTGTGGTCGAGGCTCTGCTATGTGTTCCTAGGTCGGAACCAGGTGTTGATCTCACAAGGGCTGCATGTTTAAGCTGGGCAGTTTAAATTGTTTCTTTCCATCATTGTGTTGTTTAGCAATGGGTGTGTGCAGGTGATTGGATGCAAACCGAGTTGTCTGCAAGCGTCCCTACGAGTCTGAGGGTAGGCAATAAGGGTGTTTTTAATTAAAGCCCACATTGTTTGCTTTAGAATATATCCTGAATACACAACACGTTCAACGGCGATATGTTTATGATGATGACGAGCGTCGCTACTCTTCATCTCAGACCCCGTCCCTGTGTACTGGCCTCCCATTGAGTCACTGGGGCCTAAAAGGGTTTGCCCCGTCACTGGGGCCTAATGGAAAAAGGAAAGGACCAGTTGGTCAGGGGGGAATCTATAAATATAGATCACCTTAAAAGAGGGACAGAGAAGAATAAATGAATGAATTAAACGGTGAGCTATTGATCCTTAATAGCATGGATCAGTCAAGGATGGAAACGGCGTGTTAATGGGGCCTGTAATTGAAATGAAAGAAAATAAATTAATAAATGCTCGTCTTTAAAAAAATAAAACGAAACACGAGTGGCCAAACCATAAAACAGTCTCAAGGCAAAACCCTTTTTAGCCGTTCTAAAAGTAGGCTTTTGAGGGGAACAACAGTTTGCACAAGAGCCTCTATCTGTGGCACTTAAGGAGCCGCATGACGAGATAAAGGGGACGATCACACCGTGAATGATTGCCGTACTACCGAGGTCTCCACGTAGGGCATCTTCAGCTCAATTGAAGTGCTGTGGTGTGTCGCGGGAGGCGGGGTCGAAAGGGAAACGTCGAGTGATTGAGTATTCAAAAAGGAAACTCATTGTGCAGTTTACTGCGCATATATCTGAACATACATGAACCGACACGGTATCAGAGCCATGAAAAAAATAGGAGCGTTTAGTGAGGCAAATTGCAGAGGACAGGAATAGCGGACATTTCACCCCATGTCCTCTCTGGCTGCTAGCTAGCGGCAGAGTGGCTGCCTGGGGAGGCAGGGCTATTGACTGCTCCTTGGCGCTGGAGCTCGAGAGGCAGCTAGGCAAGCACGCTGGCCGGAGGACACCCCTCAAGCCTCCCATGATGCCCAGAGCACAAGCATAAGGCCGGGGAACACAGGCAGTCGACAGGGCTCTCACATGTTGGCTGGGGAACAAAACCTCGTTTTGGTGGGGGTGGGGGGAGGACTCATGTGGGGGCTTTTTGTAAAAAGTATTAATATTGCACACACAACACACACAAGCCACACACAACCACACACGAGCCACACACATACACTTTAACAGACTCCGCACAGTAAATCATGGGCGATAACTCTGAGAAGCGTAAAAGCTTTGTAGAATAAGAGGTATAAAAGCTTACAAGGCCACCTCTGGCACAGAGTTTTTAAAGACTGCACAAGAACATTAGCGGCGCGGAGACTGTGGGCGGGCGTAGCGGGGGGAACAAATCCCGCCACAAACAGGAGGGATCCAGTAAAAGTCCCGGGGACGTGGTGGCGGCGGTGGTCGTGTGGCGAGGCGGCGATGACAGGCTCTCACTTGAGAACGAGGGCATATTAAGGCTTAGAGGCTGTCAATAAACATGTATCAGGCCCCGATAATAAACGCGTCGTCAGTGCTCTACACGCGCGCCGCGCCCACGACAACGGAACAAACACACATCGAGAGATAATCCTTCTCAGGCTTTATGGAACAATCGCCATCTGAAAGCCGCCGGTTTTTCCAATTTTTACTACGGCCCGCCTTCTTTCCTATCTGTCCTCCCACACCGGCGTCCGATAGGCTGACCGTCCTCGACCTGGGCATCAACTGGGAGCGTCGTTCTCCTGTGGCCCAGGGAAACCATGGCACGGATTAACCCGAGGCGGGCCCCTTCGCTGGGTCTCCGGCGCCGGAGCAATAACACTCCCCCTCGCACGACCACCAGGCAGACCGGGTCAATACGCTTGTTCTGGGATTTATGACCCTTTTTGACGATCCCTCGCACGAGAAAGGGCTGCTCCTGGGGGCCGGGGGAACATTCATTGGAGATGTTCAGCTCTATAACGGCGGCGGTGAAATCCTGTGCAGTGCGAGCAGCTGTCTGTGTGGTGTGTGTCTGTGTGGGTGTCTGTCTATGTGGGTGGGTGTGTGTTCTCTAGAGTCTAGGTGATCAATCGGGCTCAGGGGGTACCATGCATCACTGTCGGAGGGCTCTCATCCGTTGTGTCCACGAGTGACGTGCGTGTGCGTGCGCGTGCGTGTGCGTAGAGGTTCAGCCAGCGTCTGAACCGGGCAGGGCCATTAATAGTCAGTCAAACAAGCATGAGCCCCCGACCATCCAAACGTCCTCTGGCCATTAATGACTTCCCCCTCCTGCAAACTCAAGAGAATTTATCTATTCCCTATACCAGCATCATAGCAGAGACCCATTTAATATATACACACACACACACGACATTGCATGGCAGAGTGAAACGAAGATAAAAATAAAAATGGAAAAGAAAGAAAAGGCAAGTCCCAAGTCTGATTGAGAGATAGATGGGCTTCTATCTCATGCAGACAGGAGACAAAATGATGTAGCGCTGCTCCTTGCCGCCCATATTGCCCCGCGATATCAATCCCCTCTAAAGTCGAGATCAAAAGCTGTGTTCTCTCCCTGCCTCACAGGAATTCCTCTTAGAATTTCTCAAGATGATACCGACTGCTGGCTGGCTGTGCATCGGTATTCTCGGCTTGTGGAGCGAGGGTGCGGCTCGCTAACTATGGGCTCTGTCTGTGTTGGCATCGGCAGCGTTTGGTGTGGGAGGCGTTAAAGAGCTGCTGACCCAGCAGAGCCATCCAGCCAGCCTGCGCTTCAGCCCCCTGCTGCCAGCAGGCTGATCAGGCTCGTTAGTGGGGATGGTTATTCTACTACTGCACTCATTCTACATCTTTTCGGTTTGTACTTCTCATTCCATTAGGCACGATTTCACTCTTGTAATTGTCACAAATGGAGCCTTTATTATTATTAATGGTTATTAAATGATCGCCTGATCAAACCCTACTGTCGGGGTTTGGTGCATCAGGGTTTATTAAAAATTAAAGAGGAAATTGAGATTAAAAAAGGGGAGAAAAAGACCAGACGGAAGAGGAAGGAATACTCAGAGAGCCTTCGAGTACCGTGGGACCTCAACCGCGGGGACGGAACGGAATGGAGGGCAGCGAGACGAAGAGGTCAACAGTCAGCCAATCAAGGCAGGGGAGAGAGTGTTGTCCTGGGTGAAAGACCTACAGTGGAAGACCTCACCCGCAGCAATCAATTATCAAGAGACCTCTAGCCGAGGGCGGTTTCAACCGACTGCGCCGGACATTTAAAGTGGACTACTGTCAGAGCCGATCTTTCCGTTCCCGGGTGACAAATGATGTGAATCCTCCGGACGTGCCTTTGAAAGCCGACAGCCCTTTATTGAGAAGTATGGCGGGGTGGCGCCCGGCTCTGGCCCCAGTCCACCGGGCGTGGCGATATCAAACGCTTAAAGTCATCACACCGTGAGGTCTGAAGCCAGGAAAATGTGACCACGTTGTGTCGACGATTGCTATTTTATTCGGAAAGAAACCAGGTAAAGAAGGCGGCAGGGTTCAGAGGCAAAACACGTCGATGTAATAGGCTTTTATGACCTTCATATATTAAAAAAAAACTTGCCACCGACAGGCATTTGAGAAAGCCCACCATGGAGTAGAGGTCAGTGACAGAGTAATGAAACGCCCACGGCAGTGTAATGACCGGATAGAGCTGGTTGCAGTCAATCTAGCCCCCTTTCCAACCAGGGATCAATGTATTCATTTATTTATTTGTTGGTCGCTGCCTCCGAGGAATCCTGCTGTCGATGAGAGCGGTGACAATAAACGCTTAATAACCTCTTCGTATTTATGTTGGAAGCAAAGCATAGCACAACATCTGGGCTTTTTGAGTGAACATACTAGCTGTACGACCGAAAACAAACCTACAAAAGCGAGACGTATGATTTGATAATTCTGGTGAATGACAGAGACCTGATGATGTTTGTTTTTTTTCCTACCCGTAGCCCAGCACACCGGGGAACGTGGGAGAGAGCGGAACTCTGTGTGGCGCAGAAGAACCGGCTTATTAAAATCAATAGGGGAAACAACTGCAATCTATCTCTTTTTTAAATGGGCTGGAACATGGGGAACAGATCGATGGATATCGCGAGCTACATTTGTAATATTGCTAATAATGCATTTTGTTCCTGGGAGTGGGGGAAGCCAACACAACATCAACGGTTAACGAGGAGAGCGGTGTTCTCAAACAAACGCCTTATACTAGGGAAAAGTTAGTTTCTAAAGCGCTATTAGTAATCTCTAAAACGTGCATCTAACATCCATTAACCAGTGAGAGCGATGCAAAACCAAAAAGGAGGAAAATACACAAAGCAATAAAACAATTTTTAAAACAAGACTCGGGCCCAAAAATAGGCGTCACATTTTAATTTCTGAGGAACTTTTCTTCTTTGTTCTGGCAGCACGCCGCTACACGGTGCGCTCAGAGTCACCTCGCTCTTCTGGGCCCCGGGATACTGGAAAGCAATGAGAGGTAAGAGCCCAAATCCTGAGAACTGCTGTCGGAGGAAGAGGCAGCCTGGCGAGGGTCCGTCAAGCCACATTGAGCACACTTAAGGGTTTAGGAAACGATTGGAGAGGGCATCAAGGCACATTACCCCCCAGAATGGCAGTGTTGCCTCCCCGCGGATTCATTTACATACACATTTGCTTTGACGCCGTAAAAAGGTTAACCTCCGCGACGCAAAGGTAATGTGGCAGCAAGACAAACGAAAATCAAACGCGCCTCTGATGTGTGAATTGCGTTTGTTTGCGTTACTTTGGTAACCTTAAAGCAGGAAGTAGGGCTGGACGATGAATCAATATCAATCGCGATCGAATCTGCCGCGATAACGCCAATAAGCGTTGTTTTTTTTTAACATTTTGGATATACATCAACAGCATTAACCACTGACTCGTACGATACGCAACGTCGGTGCGTGATGATGTACACGCACAATGCGCTCCACAAACAAACCAACGGGATTCCTCAGAGCGGAATTCAGGGAATTCTGTCAGCAAATCGAGTGCCCCCGGCCAGGGGGTATCTGACACTCTCCCACTCAGAACTAGTCGCGACGACCACCTGTGTGGAGTAGCGCGACACTGCTCAGAAGAAAACGAGCGTGAGCGAAACTGAGTGTGAGGAAAACCAATGCCTAAACTAAAAGAAATGTCATACCACGGTTATTCAGAAAACAGTTCGGCTGAATGAAGTCTGACCAAGCACAGACTATTTTCCACCCTATTAGATGCAAAATGTGTCAGCCACCAGCCGTCAGCGGAACGTGGAGTAAACTGACTTTTACCGTTGCAATGTAAGCCAACATATTCAACTGTCGACGTTTGTTTTTCTGAATAAAAGATCTTCAAATACAGCATGAAACCTATGCCCTGTCAGGCCATGCATTAAAACGTACCATGTTATGACTTTGTGGTGAAAAAACGGCAAAGCTGAATGACGTCAGAGCGGTTCGCTTTGCAATAGCGGCCCTGCCGTCAGCATCCCTCCTCACCCCCCCTTCTGTACGACCTCGGCGCAGCCAATGGCGTGCCCAGACTGTGTCACTCAGAAAGCCATTTCTGTCCTCCCCGATGACATGACGATGATGACAGACTGTCAGGAACGAGAGGAGAGGGGAGGAAAGGAATCGGCCACGATGGGATGACAGTGGAGGAGGGGGCGGGGGTTGAACTCGGCTTTTTGTCACTTTCAGAGTGGCTGTCAAGAGCAAAGGAATTGACCGGTTGCTAAGGCTGGTCTTCGCGAGTGCCGTTGAACGATGGTCAGAATTGGAGTATGGGAAAAGTGGCAGTGGCGAGTTATTGAAGAAGCACTCTGTGTTGTCATAAACCCTGCGGAGACTGAAACACTGGGGCCGAGAGGCGGCTGGTGTTATGAGACGTCCACTAGCGATGTCTTGTGGAGTGGGCAACACGGCTGAGAGGGGGCACGTGTCATCTTGCTGAAAATTAAGCGTGGTGTTAGGGTAGGTTTAATTCGAAAGAAAAAGAAATCACCCAAACTAATCGAATTCCAATCTGAAAATTGTTTACCGAATGCTGTGGAGATCGATGGCTCTCGGAGCTACAAAGTACATTTGGTCAGAAATAAGACGTGCATCCCTTCAATAAAACATCTAACATTAAAACTCACCGTCAGATTTCATTATTTTCCACACTTCAGACGACGTACGACTCAGTCCAGATTGCAATCATCCGTCAGTAAGCTAATGCAAATAATTTCCAAACACTCACACCTTGGTTAAACCTGCCACGCACTCTTTGAGATAAAGCCTCCTGAGGCAGAGGATGATTCATGAGCAAATACGCCTCTGTCTTTCTTCCATCTTCATGGGACGCAATGGAATATTTGCACCTGAGCCCGAGGACAACTGGGTCTGTGCTAATCTTATCAGGGGGGGAACAGTGTGGCGCCATGCAAATGAGAGCTGTGTGTGTATTCCCTGCACTATCACATCTATGCATGTTCTCCCCTTTCCTAGGGCAGTGTCGGAGGTTGAGGCAAAAAAATATTAATTTCAGGTGAATAGATTCAAAGTGCAAACACCGACCTATCAGAAGGCCTCAGGCATGAGTTCAATGGACATAGGGTACATCAAATTACAATAAATAAGGTGCAAAGCAATGTTGTGAGGATGATGTCTGGACAATATTCATTCAGCTAACACAGTTGGTCGAAACAGAGGCCAAAAACGGTCTCCCATTCCACCGTAATATCTATTTCTTTCCTCTGTACTCCGGCAATGATTGAGAATTAAAAGCAAAGACCAAAGAATAAATGTGAAATGTCAAGTAATGTATCATTAGCTCGGATATTGTAACAGGAGTGCTTCTTTAACGTGCAATTTATAATGCATTATTAGGTCAGAATCAATGCCCCCGCTCTCACTCGCCGACCCGGTAGGACAACATACGGGGTCTGAGTGGGGCGCGCTCCACTCAGCCAGCGGGGGTCGATGGGCTAGCTTCAGAGTGGCGTCGGGAATCGCTAATTAAAACGATGTCATGGGAGCTGCCAAGTCAGCGGACGGCGTTACGTAACGCTCTGGGAGAAGAGGGTACTGCCGCCGCGTTATCTAACGCAGGGTGCGTCTCGGGCGAACCAGCGGGGGAGGGGTGTTTAAAGGAGTGCCCGGATAGGAAGAAGGCCGTACATGGGCACAGGTTACCGCTTCAACATGTTACTGCTTCAACACTTTACTGCTTCAACATGTTACTACTGCTTCAACACTTTACTGCTTCAACATGTTACTGCTTCGACATGTTACTGCTTCGACATGTTACTACTGCTTCGACATGTTACTACTGCTTCGACATGTTACTACTGCTTCGACATGTTACTACTGCTTCAACATGTTACTACTGCTTCAACATGTTACTACTGCTTCAACATGTTACTACTGCTTCAACATGTTACTACTGCTTCAACATGTTACTGCTTCAACATGTTACTGCTTCAACATGATACTGCTTCAACATGTTACTGCTTCAACATGTTACTACTTCAACATGTTACTACTTCAACATGTTACTACTGCTTCGACATGTTACTGCTTCGACATGTTACTACTGCTTCGACATGTTACTGCTTCGACATGTTACTACTTCAACATGTTACTACTGCTTCAACATGTTACTACTGCTTCAACATGTTACTGCTTCAACATGTTACTACTGCTTCAACATGTTACTACTGCTTCAACATGTTACTACTGCTTCAACATGTTACTGCTTCAACATGTTACTGCTTCAACATGTTACTGCTTCAACATGATACTGCTTCAACATTGTTGAAAAAGACTTGTCCAAAAGACACGGCTGCGAGGAGTGGATGTTGTACATCGTAGTTATAAAGGCTGGACAATTCTCGAACATCATTGTTTGTCTTTATTTGATACAGTCATAGTCTATCTACGATGAGATTAAAACAATATAAACATGACGTCAGAAAGAAAGGAAAACCAGTTTTAGTCTGATATACCATTCTTAACGTTTCCGTATACCTCATCGTATAACCTACAGTAAGACTGTAGACTAAGACTGAATACAATTCCCCAAGATCACACATCTTCCCAAATCGCCCAGTAGACAATTTTTGTAATTTGTGTAACGGCAAGCCTCATCACACGAGATGAGGGTGAGAGCGGCTGCCTTCGTGCCCGTGTTTGGCCGCTGTTTCAGGTGAGCGGAGAGAACACTCTTCCAATTAAGTGGAAGTGCGTTGAGCCAGCTCGAGCCGCGGCACCGCGAGACACCCACAGAGTTCAACTGGCGACGGCGGAGAGCCTCTGGGCTCGACAGCAACGCAATCCGCCAACCACTGTTATCGCTTTATCGCCAAGAAAGAAATCAACGGAGCTGCTGAGGGCCGGCTGATTCACTGAGCAGTCCCAGCGGGAGCCGTTCTACTGAGGCCTGCTGTTCAGACTCCCGTCGGACGCATGGAGAGAGGAGCCTGGGCAATCGCTCTTATACAAGGCCGGTATTACGTGGAGCTCGGAGGCTTTGATTGGCGAGGAGCAGAAAATAACGGTTGTATCGTACGTTTCGTTCACACGTACAAAAATACATCAGATTCGAATTGGGCGAGTCTTGTTTGATGATTAGGTTTCGGTCGGCTGTGAAACAAGCTGTGTTGTACAAGCTCCTTATTCTCAGAATAGGATGTACTGTTCTGAACCGTGTGTGCTAACGATGACTAAAACGAAAGATATCACAGAAAAGAACTGAGAATTACGACCGAATTGCACTTTGGCAAACTCAACTTTTTCCCCTCCCTTATCAGAGACATAATAGTTACTAGAATGTGGGAGAATAAATGGCAGGCATATTAAGTAGAAATCAATATATGTCTTGAGAAATTACCACACTTCAATCTGTGTGTGGAGTCAACCCTGACAGGCCCGTGCTCTCTTGATGCAGAGCGTGTGGTGTGCACAAAAGAGGGTATTTTAACACACCGCCCCCACGCACACACATGCACACCAATAATAAAATAACTAGAACCCGATGAAAATCACAAACAGGACGTCTCATCTCCTTTGCCCTTCAAATGTCCAAGAAACGTGCCATGATCTGTTCCGCTTAGCCTATACAGGAATACACACCACACACACACAAACACACACACACCCGATCTGCATGATCTGCCCTCAGTGGCACCAAAACCTTTAAACCGTGTCTCATTAATCATTGAGACTGGCAGCCGCGCATCTGTGTCTGTGGGCCGCTGTGTGGGTTTCCACATGCTCTCTACAACAGAGGTAAGAGTGGGGAGAGTGGTCTGGGACGGAGAGAGCCACGCACACAATGGTGTCGTCTGCATCTCACCGGGGCCCTGCCGCCATCTCTTGTCCTCCCTCGCTCCCACTTTCCTCTCTACGTTCTGTCTGCTACACTGGTGTGTTAAAGTGTGTGTGTCTTGCCGGGGTGGGTAAAGAGAACACACTAGGCCGCAGGCCGTGGGCTTTCACTATCGACCGTGTCACAGAGGGGGCTGGGGAAGAAAAAGAGAGAGAGAGAGAGGGAGGGAGGGAGAGGGAGAGGGAGAGGGAGAGAGAGAGAGAAAAGAGAGGAGCCGAGAGGTATAGAATTTGATGGGAAAAGAAAAAACGTGAGGGGGAGGGGGGGGGGGGTTTCGAGTAATGCAGAATGGAAACGACAAGCCAAGTGGACAGTGAGGGCAAAAAAATAAAAGAGCACAGAACTGGGTAATGGAGTTAGTGGTTGTGTTCACAAAGTACCTCCACCAACGACTGGCTGCCACAGCGACCTGGGCAGCTCTGCATAACTCAGAGTCCAGGCAGAGGGAGCGAAATGCGATGTGAAACACGAACACGTGACCGGGCCGCGATGGGAGTGGAGGGGATTGGAGTGTACGACGGGGGGGGCGGGGGGGGGGGTCGTTGTGGTTGTGGGAGGGGGGAAAAAAGGCAGCTTTTACGCTTCATTTAGTCCCCTCGGTTCCATGTAATATTTATCAAATCCGTGCATTATACCGCGTGTTGCCGCGGTCCCCGGCTCTCTGCTACAACACGTGCCGGCCGGGGCCAGAAATGATCCCCCCCGCCACCAATCACGGCCTCTCTCAGCCCCCGTCCATCCGTCCGTCCGTCTCTGGATCTCTTTGCTTGCTCACAAACAAGCAGGAAGGAGACGGCCATATGCTCTGGGAGTTTAACATTCACAGGCAGGCAGAAGACAGATTGAGACCCCTGATATCCACCGAGAATGAGCGAGGCTGAAGCGGGTTTGATCACCTCAAGTTTGTGATTTGCATTTGACCGGCGTCGGTGGTTGGATGCCACCTTCGGAGTATTTACCTGTTGACTGATCACAGGCTCAGAGACGGGATGCATTTCTAGACGAGCGGCCCCGTCCGTCAACAACCTAAACCAGTTGGAAATCATTGTTTCTCCTCTTTCAGCGAGCGGATCGGGGACCGAGTGATGAAAGCGGCTGCTTCCCAATAAGAACAAGCTGGCCGGCTGCGGAAACGTCTGAAACGATTAATGTTTCTGTCACCAAAATGTGCGTAGAAAATGCGAACGCGCACACACACACACACACACACACACACACACACACACACACACACCCCTCCATCAGTCGCTCATTGCTTTCTCTTGCTCCCCACTCGGGGGGGGGGGGGCCATACCAGTTTTAATCCCCCAGACTTGTATGGAACTGCTAACGTGTGGAAAAGGGATTGGAGCAGGGGGTGTGTGTGTCTGTGTGTGTGTCTGTGTGCGTTTGTGCGTGCGTACGGATCTGCCTGCATCAGGATTTCTAAGCACAGTCCAGACGACAGAAAACGACAAAGTGGCCGAAGTGGAAAAAATGAATAAAATAAAAAAAAATGAACGAAATAAGAGAAACGCTCAACTCAATCAGGCCCCCCCACCCCCCCCCATGCTCTCCTTAGTGTCCGGGGGGGGGGGGGGCTGTGGGGGAGGGAACGGCTGCTGCTGATAGAATGAACTGCTGCGTTATTGACTTCAATTTAGAAAGTGCTGCCCGTTGCCTTTCCTCCCCCGTTACAACACACTCCCCTCTCCAAACCCCCCCCTCACCAAGCCTCAGCCACCTCCTCTCCCCCCCGGAGCATGATATAATCACCGGGGTTCCGGATGCTGTTGCTCTTTCCCACCCACGGGGCCACAGGGGGATACTCATCCCCTCCCCCCCCCCCCCCCCATCTCTCTTCCCACGCAGGGTTGAAGAGGGTCCCGGTTTGAAGTGGAGGCTGAGGTCATGTGGGGATCAGACCACCTGAACTCAGCCTGTTGCCACGACGCCGCCGGCCGTACACAAACTCCCAGCGTCGGAGGCGCCTCCGGAGGACGGGAGCGAGGACGAAGTCGTCCATCCCCACATGGCACCACACACCTTGTGGTGCCATGTGGTCACGTGCATCATGGGGAATGTCTGCTGGTTGGTCATCGTCTGCCAAATCCCATCAATTGATTGTCGATCAAACTCGACACTAAGGATCGTTTGATGGTGGACTGACCCCGACACCAGGTTAGGGTGCGGGTCAAACGTATAGCACGACGACGGAACGATCCCCCGCGTCGACGTCGGCAAGCAGCTTGTGTGGTCTGATCCCGGCGTGGGTGAAATACACACGTGGCGTCGTATAAGGCTGCGACGCTATTCTACCGCGCCTCCTGTCCTCTGCTTCCCATCGCCGGCGGCCTTTGAACGGCGCCCGTCGGGCTACGCTGCACCCACTGCCCCCGGAACCCTTCGCTCCTCCCGCACTCACGCCTCTCGCCGGGAGGCCGCGGTGCTCGCCGTCCCCCGCCAGCGTGGCGGCCAGATGGCCCGCCTGCTTCATTGTGTGGTGTAGGGCAGGTAGCGGCGTGCCAGAACATTGGACGCTCTGCCGGCCGGCCGAGTGCTGGCGGATTAGACACGCTCGGCTGGGTCTCCTCAAATGGTTCCTCTGTCAGAGGGGGTGAACACAGACGGTCACAGACCGAGAGAGAGACAGGGGCGAACACAGACAGTCACAGACCGAGAGAGAGAGAGGGGTGAACACAGACGGTCACAGACCGAGAGAGAGACAGGGGCGAACACAGACGGTGACAGACCGAGAGAGAGGGGGGTGAACACAGACGGTCACAGACCGAGAGAGAGGGGGGTGAACACAGACAGTCACAGACCGAGAGAGAGACAGGGGCGAACACAGAGTCAGACAGACAGAGAGAGAGGGGGGTGAACACAGACAGTCACAGACCGAGAGAGAGGGGGGTAAACACAGACAGTCAGACGGACAGAGAGAGAGAGGGGTGAACACAGACAGTCACAGACCGAGGGAGAGGGGTGAACACAGACAGTCACAGACCGAGGGAGAGGGGTGAACACAGACAGTCACAGACCGAGGGAGAGGGGTGAACACAGACAGTCAGACGGACAGAGAGAGAGAGGGGTGAACACAGACAGTCACAGACCGAGGGAGAGGGGTGAACACAGACAGTCACAGACCGAGGGAGAGGGGTGAACACAGACAGTCACAGACCGAGGGAGAGGGGTGAACACAGACAGTCACAGAACGAGGGAGAGGGGTGAACACAGACAGTCACAGACCGAGGGAGAGGGGGGGGCGAGAGAACAAGAGAGAAAAACAGAGAGACAGATGGAGAGAAAGGGATGGAGATAAAGAGAGACCCAGAGGAAGGGGGATGCTAGAAAGAAGATACCTTCCTTCAGTTTGTGTGATTTAACACCCAAACAAGCAATGTGTGAAGAGACAACGTCATCAAGCTGCAGACACCTGACCATGTTTAGCCTGTCCCTGGTTTTATTTACAGATGTTTACTCGGGGCAGGCTCCCTGGGGAGTGAGTTACATGGCGAGCACGTCAGGGAAGATGAGGTGTCTCGTCCACCGCCCCTAACCGGCGACACATACACACCCAACTCTATCTGGATAATAGTATGGACAGTAGCCTTGGGCTGGGCTGGAGGGATTTTTTTCATTCATATAGATGGATGAAAACGTGTTTCATTTTCTATCCGTCCCTGGACATGTAGCACGCTTCGGTAGGGCTAATCCGGCGCACAGACACACACACAATCACACACACTCCCTCCTTCTCTCTCTCACTCTCTCACTCTCACACACACACACACACACACAGCTGATGGAAATGTAGGGATTACTTTTTTTCTAATGGTCAACAGAGCGCGGTAAATTGAGTCACCGTTTAAGGCAGAAACCGAGGGCATTGCAAGGGCAGGCATAGAGTTGCTGCAGATAATATATACGGGGACTTTAAAAAGTTGGGTCGCCTTTTCCATTTCATTTTGTTTGTTATGCGACGACGGTAAATATGCAGTCAGTCTGGCACACTGAGGAGACGGATAAATCCCATATGATGATGACAATGGTTTACCGAGACAACCTGCTTCGGCAGGAAGTTTGTTTTGACCAAAGACACCCATGGGAAGCAATGGTGTGTGTGTGTGTGTGTGTGTGTGTGTGTGTGTGTGTGTGTGTGTGTGTGTGTGTGTGTGTGTGTGTGTGTGGTGTGTGTGTTGGGGAGGAGGGGCGCTGGGCTAGGGAGACTAAAAGTCAGAGCGATTTAAACTCCCCCTGCCTCTGTGAATTACTGTGTTTTTAGCCTCGCATTGCTCAGGGAAAGAGACATCCATTTCCAACGGCAGGCAGACTGCGAGGGGACGTTCTGCTGAACGCAGCCCGGGACGCCGGGTGAATCTAATGGGGGCCTGCTGACCAATGACGTGGCAGAGTATGACCAAGGGCATTTGCATATTTTGAGAAATGGGACCAACACAAAACCCCCTGCCCCTCCCCCCCCCCCCCCCCCCCCCCCCCCCCCCCCCCCCCCCCCCCCCCCCCCCCCCCCCCCCCCCCCCCCCCCCCCCCCCCCCCACCCCCCCCCCCCACCCCCCCCCCCCTCACTCACCCCCCCTGAGAAGATCGTGTCAAATGGATTATAGAGGATCAATTTCCACTTGAGAACGCAGTCAATGGATATTAATGCCTCAAATCAATGAGATACAAATGAGTACGGCCCGCATAGAAAGAGAATAAAGATAAACCGTTCGGGGTACACGTGTAGTGTACCCCCTCGGACTTGTCTTCCCGGAGATTGGTGAAGGACGCCGTGCGAGGCAATCTAGAGAGAAGAAAGGCCTAATAAGAGATAAACGCAATACTATTTTAAACACCATCCGATCCCATCATTACACTTGAATACCAATTACCCATGAATGGTGCTAATGCAGTGCCAAGTCTCACGTCTAAGTGTAAGAGAGAACTCATTAAAAATACAAAAGTGAACGAGGAGATGGAGAGTTTCTCCAACGCGTGAGTTGGCTTTAAATACCGGGCCGCGAGATTTAGTTTCAATTACGCATGCATTTCTCTGGCCATGCATTTCCCTTTGTCTCGGCGCTCTCCCCCTCCAACGTGGATCGAGTTAGGGGTAAGCTATGCTAAGGGTGTCTTTCTTCGGCTTCCAGGGAACACGAAGCAGGGGCTAATCCCCACGCTGGCAGCGGCAGCAGACACAACTCGACATAATGAAAGCCATTAGTCTGGAGACAATGCCCATGAGCTCAGCTGAAACAACCTCAGAACCACCTCAGGACCCGGGCGAGAGCGAGCATAGAGAGAGGAGAACCAGACCAGGCCCGTCCTGTTTCAGACCTGCAGTGTGGAAGGTGGTTCTCACTCGGTGCAACCAAACGCTTTGCAAACGTAACCTACCAGAGAGTGGCTGCTTAAACATTGGACTACAGTAGCACGGTCAGGATGTTAATGTGCAAAGGATCAAGATAGAGAAATACAAGAAAACAGGATGGGACCTCAGGGTGAGAGAACCTGAAGAGGCAGCGTGAACGCTGCAGTTTAAAAATGACCTGGTTCTAGTTTACTAAGACGGCTTCAGAATAATTTATTTCTAAAACGTTTCTCTGTCCATTTCTAAGCTCATGTACTGACAGCATGAAAGGACCTGCTAGAAGTTCTCTCCCACGAGCAACACCAACTCATCCAAAACACCACATTATGTGTGGTAAGCATGCTCTTATCCATAAAACAAGGGATTCTTTCACATCAAACCCTAAGCTTCACCTAATCTGCCAAAACAAGTACACATCCCACTGGAAGGGCTGGAATGGTCTGTGTGCCTCACCAGACTACAATACAGCCAGGCCTTTGTGTGTGTGTGTCAACTTCACTTCGGCAAATCCCTTCGCTGTGGCAGAGTCACATCAGAGAGGGAAGTCAAACGCAGGTTGACTTTCTTTCGCACAGACTAACAGTAGAGGGTCCACCCAAGTGGCGGTCGCCTGAGGTGGGGGCGTCAAAGGGCGGCCGGAGAGCCTCTGCGTGGAGGGTCACAGGGAGAATAGGAGAGCAGGTGATGCTAATGCACCTTATTTGCTGTAATCTCTAAAGGCACAGGGCTACGCTCTGAGGGATGTGTGCGTGACTCTGCTATGTATGAATGAGATGAGAGTAATGATGAAATGCAATCCCCAGCAAGCAGTTAAAGCCTTTGTTGGCACATAGAGGTAGCGGTGTGTATATGGGTGTGTGCGTGTGTGTATGGGGCGCCATGTGTTCGCACATAATCTCATGGAACAACTTCCGGGAAATTGAAATACAAATTGGAAGGAGAGTCTTTGTACCAATCTTTCACCTCCAAGGTTATCACCGTGGAGTGGGCGCGGGGCTGTCTGCACATCTGTGCGTGTGTCAAACTTTGATTGGCTGGCTAAAAGAAAGACGCCGGTCATATGCGTGTTGGCAAACATTATGACGGTTCAATTTAGTTGACCCCTAGCAAACATGATCAAACTTCCTGTGCGCACATCAATGGCAATAAGTCATATGGTGTTCTTAGAAATATAAACAAGCACCTCATAATAGGATATCACAACAGCATTTGAGTGCCAATTCTGTACATATTGCGTTTGTGTAAATAGTACAACCTAACGTTGATTTTGTGTGATTTCATTAATCAACCTCTGCTCAGATAAGATCAACGTTTCTGGCATGAAGGTAAACTACTTTGTTTTGAGTCAACCTGACGATACAAGTACTGCGGAAGCGAAGCATGGTGCATTGTTCATACTTGTTTATTCTTTCCCGTATGTGTAGTGAAAATATGGGTATTATTCATCCTGGGAAGCGATTAAAGCCCTAGAGACCACTTGCATAAATCCCTGTGTCAATTGCAAATGCAATGACATTACCATTAGATTTATCACTCCAGTGTACATCCCCGCTAATCAGATTAGCATTGCTGCTATAACATACTGCAGTCCCATTCACCCAAATGAAACTGCTGCAGGCGCACACACACACACACACACACACAGGCTGCTGACCTACATGTCACTGGCCGCACTCCCAGATTGGCCAGCACTCACCCGGGGGGAGTCAGGTTCTTCCTCTCTCTCTCTCTCTCTCTCTCCCTCTCTATGAACATGGACACACATGGCCACACGCTCACGTTGAACATGCTAGCTCGAGTGACAGACCACCCGCGCAGCAAATGAGGTCACACGGTACCCCTAAACCATGAGTGTGATCTCCTGGCTGGTCACAGAAGGCCTAAGGGGGGGGGGGGGGGGGGGGGGGGGGGGGGGTAAGGGCATGACGGGGGGCGGTATCTAGGCATGACGTGACACGCAGCGGGCGTCATACATGTGACAACTCGCGGAGCTGTCAGCGGTCCAGACGAGTCCAGTGGGTTGTTTAAGGGGGACTGGAGGGTCTCCTCTGCAGGCAACTGGAGGGCTACTGGACGCGGCTGTGGGTCAGGCGCCTCCACGCCCCCAACGCCCGTCAACCACAGGGCTAATCAGAGTGGCGGATGAGGGCGAGTCCTTGGGAACGGTCCTTCTGTGGTTTTAAGACGGTGAAACTTTGGGGCGACTCAAATCACGTTGAAACGGAGTGTGGATGATCGCCGGGCTGGTCCACCAGTGTCAGAAAGACGGACACCCGTGGCGTCATCGCACACAGCCCCCCCCCCCCCCCCCCCCCCCCCCTCCGCCTGTCTCTCCATCACCGGGGGACGGGGGGGTGTCAGACCTTGACACAACCTTGCTGTAGTCTCGAGGCCTGGCCAAGCCACAGAGATTTGACGTGTTGCTGGCCTTTCCAGTTCAACACACCAGTTCCCCCACTAGGGGGTCGTAGGTGGCACAGATGGGGTGAGATGAACGTCAGGGGGGGGGGGGGGGGGGGGGGGGTCTGTGACCTCCACCAGAGGGGAAGGGCATGCAGGCGGTTCATCAAGAAAAAGATGGGAAGGGGACATATAGGAGGAGACACGACGGCTATAGGGAGAGAAAGGGGGAGAAGGAGAGAGGGGCTGGGCGAGGGATTAGTCCTGTCCTGGCTGGCAGGGTCATCCTACGGGTCAGTGGACCATTTTGGTCAGATACTTTCATTGAACGGAATGTACTCATGAACCGGACGGCTTCCTGAAATCATTCTGGGTCGCTACTCCATCTCTCACACACACACACACACACACACGCACACGCACACGCACACGCACACACACACACACACGCACACGCTAGGACTTCAACATGTAAACAGAACTATTCTGAGAGCTGCAGGGAGTGGGAACGGCTTTGGAGAGATATCAAACCGGGGTGAAAGTGAATTTCTCAAAGTATATTGTGTGAACATATGTGCGATATGAATTCATGACAATGTTGTTTGCTTTGGACCCGGAACGGTAACTGAACAATGGAGAAGTGTTTCTATTGTTAACATTAAGCTTTCACTTACTGCATAAAATACTCTTGTTGGAATTAATTTACACAGTGGTAAATCAAGATTTTGATCGCAGTCTGTGATCGAGTCCTTCTCCTGTTTTCACATATACCAAAAAAAACACAAAGTAAACAAACAAGAAATGTTCACTGATCTCACCACTGCAGAATACCTTAAAAGTCCCTTGAAAAGGTAGTTATTAATCACAAATGTTGGAATGCAGGTGTGGGTGTGAACTGAGACCTAATTAACGACCCAACGTTATCGTGTTGCCTCATTGCCTTCATAACAACCGTTCAACAATTTTTTTATCTAAACTTTCCGTTACGTTTCAAATTGTTTCTCAAAGTGACACCTCAAATATTAAAAATGAAAATCTACCACCACCGACGGTGGGGGAAGTACAACACCCGTGTACTCAAGAACCCCGGCTCTGTTTGGGACCCCTCCACTATCACCCATCCCTCCGCCTCGTGGTGGTGTGGTGAGGGAGAGAGTGAATGTATTGCCAGTATGTGCGCGTCTGGGAATAATATCAGTAGCGCCGGCTTTGCTCTCATAACAGTGACCCCCAACTTGCTACGCCCGCCCCCCACCCCCGGCCCCGCAACGCGCACGTGCGTGACCCCTCACACACCTCAGCGCACACCCCCCCCCCCCCCCCCCCCTCGGTCTCTCTCTGGGTGAGAGAGACCGAAAGACAGAGAGAGAGAGAGTGATAGCTAGGGAGGGTGCGACAGTTTTCTTTTGCCTTTCTTGTTATTGGGGGGGGGGGGGGGGACACACACACACACGTTGTTGTGGGGCTCTTAGGGTGACCTTTATGGTGCGGCTCCGACACGCTTCCTGGAGCGACAGTTTAGAGCGCAGCCGAATCCCTGCCACGCGGATGTGACGCGATTGTGGGGGGGGGGTGGCGGGGGGGGGGGGGGGGGGAGAGGGCGGGGGGCTTTGAGGGATCAAAGCGTGGACACATTTACAGGGGGGAGAGCCACAAATTATCGTTCCCGCAAATACTTGAAGTGAAGCCTCTGATCTGGTGCAGTGGTTTGGTGGGTGCACCAACGAGGCTGCTACAGAGACGGGGGCTCATTGAGGAAACCGGAGCAGACCTGATTCAAAACCCCGTGTTGGCGTTTAGCTGGATGGGGGATTCCTCTGGCCAATCGCAAACAGTTTCGATCCTAGTGTCCCTCAGATGTAATCAAACCTGACCTTCAACCTTGGAGCATATCAAAAATAAGCTTCAAGGAGAACAAGGAACGAGAGAAGAAGATGATCAGAGCACCGACTAATGTCAAAGTTTAGACTAAGCAAGCTTGAAACAGGAGGATCCTGCATATTGTAGATTTAACTCATGCGTGCGTTACCCATAAACGGACTGCGTTCTGTAACACCGTGGCTCATGTGACAGTAGGGGTTAGAGCTCCATGCATAGAGTAACGTTGAGGTAATTGGTCGGGTTGGCGCGATGCATCTACTACTGCTACAGAGAGGTTCAAGCACGGTGCGTCAGCACTACGTTCATGAATCCTTCTCCCACCGAGAAACGGGGGGGGGGGAAGAGAAAGAGACAGAGAGAGAGGGGGACAGAGAGAGAGAGAGAGAGAGACAGAGAGAGAGAGCTAAAGAAAGACAAAAGACAGAGAGAAAGATGCAGAGAGAGCAAGCAAGCCGGGGAGAGAGTGTGAGAGAGAAGGCACCAGAATCACAGGGCTGACCGGATTAACACCAGAAAGGAGGGGGTTAAAACCGCTCGTTGCCGTGGGGACGCTGCTGTCCTTCATACCCATTTGCCCGGGTAGCCGCGGAACAAGAGGTGGACGTAGTGATAGAGGGAAGGAGCGGTAGAGACAGAGAGACGGACGACAGTGAGGGAGAACTGCTTTTTTTTTTTGGTAGAGGGCAAGAGCTCTAAAAGGGTTTGAGTGGTCTGAGCTCACACAACTACCCCAGGACACTGCAGACTCACCGAGAGAGAGAGAGGGAGAGAGCACAAGCGTGAGGGAGAGAGAGCGAGGCAGCGAGCGAGAGAACGCGCCAGAGAAAAAGAGAGAGTGAGCAAGAGAGAGAGCGAGCGAGCGAGCGAGCGTGCAAGCGAGAGAGAGAGACGTTCAAGCCACAGGGCAGGTTCTCTCCCTCTCTCGCTGCTACAGCGGATCCTTTCCACGTCGACGCTGCTGTTCACGTCACGCCTGTGAGCTGCTCGCCCCGGCGTTCTGCCTCCCTCTCTCCATCTCTCCTGCGCTCTCTCTCCCCCCCTCCCCCTCTCCCCCCCTCTCCCCCTCGCTCTCCTCCGCCGAACGCTGCGCTAGCAGTGGTTCTCAGAGGAGCGCGTCGGAAGCACCGGAGAAAAAATCTACAAACGAGCCTTGCCGGCACGCCGAGAGGAGAACAGAGGGGGGAGAAAAATAGAGAGAAACTCAAAAAGAAGGACCCAAAGGGGGAGGACCGGAAGTAGGAGAAGCAGGAGGCAGAGAGAGGTTCTTTAACCAAAGACTACGATTGCTGCTGAGCCTCTCTCAAAAAAAAAAGAAAAAAAAAAAAAAGGATACGCTCCCACCCTCTCCACCTCCGTCTAACAACCCCCCCCCCCCCACACACACACACACACGCACACACCTCTTCAGAGCTCAGCCCTACTACAACAGCTCCTCTCACTCCCTCCAGGGCACGCCGTCCCTCTCTCTCTCTCTCTCTACAGCCCACCCACCCCTGCCCCTCCACCTACCCAACCCCCCACCTCCAACCAACCAACCAACCGACCGACCGACCGCCCCCTCCACCTCCCCGCCCCTCCATCCTCTGAAGAAATTGACGGATTATCGGGAAGTGCGTGTGAGGCAGTTGCTCCCGTGCGCGCTACCGCTGAAGCTCTCCTTTCTCTCCGCCGGACCGGCTCGCTGCCGTCGCTGTTGCTCCTGCCTCCGCTACTGCCGCCGTGTGTGTGTGTGTGTGTGTGCGTGTGTGTGTGAGCACCGAGGCGGCCAGGCTGTGTGAGCGCGTGGGATCCCTCGGCTGGATTTGTCGGGGTCTGAACGCGGGGGAGCTACGGGACAAGAGCGAGAGACGGAGAGACACGGAGAGGCAGATGACGACGGGCCGCGTCGCTTAGCTCTTTTTTCTTTTCTTCCCCCCCCATCCTAAAAACCGAGTGCTACGAGGCGGAGATAAGAGGGGGAGAGAGATAGGGACAGAGCGAGCGCCAGAGAGAGAGAGAGAGAGAGAGAGAGAGAGAGAGAGAGAGAGAGAGAGAAAAAAAGTGGACACGCCACACTTACAGAGCGAGCGATAGAGAGAGAGAGGGAGAGAGAGAGAGCGAGCGAGCGAGCGTCGGAGAAAAGGATTCCAGACTGACCAACCGACTGATTGACTATCAAAAAGTGGACGGACGAAAGAAAGCGGGGGTCTGTTTTTTTTGTCCTTCCCTTTCCCCTGCTCTTGGTTCGACCCCCGACCCCCTTCTTTACAACCAGAAACAAAAGAGCGAGAACTTGAAAGGGCTGTGGAATTTATATTTTCTCTTCAACATCTCCGAACCCCCACACACAAAAGGCGGCCATCTCCTACGTTCGGCTTTTGGTCTCTTTTCTTTCTCCTCTCCGCCGGGAAGGAGAAGCAGAATCTCTTTCGTGGCTCGCGAGAGACTGTGTGCGTTTGTGTGTGTGCGCGCGCGAGCGTGTGTTTGTGTGCGTGCGTGTGAGGACATGCATTCATTTGCATGGCTGCCGGGCCGATGGAGACGTGGGGACGGAGTCTAGCCAGCAGGGGACCGACCCTGGGATTCCAAGGACAAGGGATCGCTGCGGAGCGGCACGCCGCAGGAGAGACCGGGAACGCTGCCGCAGCCGGAGCCTGACTGGATTCACATCTTAAGAGGGCTTTTGTTTTTTCTCCTCCTCCTCCTCCTCTCTTCGTACTAACGAGGATCAGCGAACGAAAAAGAAAAAGACGAGAAAAAAACAATTCACAAGAAGGCCTTTTAAAACCCTTTCTATTCGGACGTTTGGATTTACAAAAGCGCTTTCTTCTTTGGTCTGGTGTTGATTTGTGATTGACAGAGCAGACGATAAGACCCTTTCGCTAATGCCCTCGGGATGTATGCGCCGCTGATGTGAACATCACTGCTTGGTCTGTCATTGCAAAAAGGAGTGAAGCTATAGATCTCAATTCAAGGACGTGTTATTTTTACTTGAGGTAGGTGTCTAGTGTTTCAAACCCTCTTTGCATTCATTTGTACCACCCTGCCCTGCGGTCGGTCTTGTAATATGCTATTTGGTTGCTTTATGTGTCTTTCTCCTGCACACGTTTTAAGTGAAGGCAGCTCTCCCGCCCCTCCCTTCCCCTGAGTGAAGTCCACAGAAAAAAAAAAAAAAAAGTATTGCTTCACCCAAGCCTGGGCAACTCTGCTGATAGCAGAGCATCCAAACCACAGGTCCCCCTCCCCCACCCATCCCCCCGCTCGGACCCGGTTCCTCCTCCGAGACAAGGCCATTCAAACGACCCATTACCCCCCCCCCCCGCCCATAAAGTCCTTAAACAAAAGAAGACCCGCCCCCCCCCCACACCCGTCCCCCCCCTCCACCCCCTCCCCCCCCCCCGGATGATGCTGAATTATGAACGTGCCACATCATGAGTCTTCTGGGGCGGGTAGCTGTGCGTCGAGCCAGGAAAGCCGCCCTGCTCTGTGTAGTCTTCCTGATGGCGCGGGCATGGAGCAGCTCCTCGCTGGGCTTAGTGGGGGCGGCGGCGGCCGCGGCGGCCCCCCAGGGCTGCCCACCGCAGTGCTCCTGCAGTAGCCAGCAGGGGAAGGTGGTGTGCACCCGGCGAGGACTGACCCGCGTGCCCCCCGGCATCCCGGGCAACACGCGCCACCTCAATCTGATGGAGAACGCCATCGAGGCGGTGCAGGCCGACTCCTTCCGTCACCTGCACCACCTTGAGGTGCTCCAGCTGGGGCGCAACGCCATACGGCAGATTGAGGTGGGCGCGTTCAACGGACTCACTAGCCTCAACACGCTGGAGCTGTTCGACAACCGCCTGACCGTGGTGCCCAGCGGGGCCTTCGAGTATCTGTCCAAGCTGCGGGAGCTCTGGCTGAGGAACAACCCCATAGAGAGCATCCCCTCCTACGCCTTCAACCGGGTGCCGTCGCTCATGCGCCTGGACCTGGGGGAGCTGAGGAAGCTGGAGTACATCTCGGAAGGTGCCTTCGAAGGCCTGCAGAACCTTAAGTACCTCAACCTCGGAATGTGCAACATAAGGGGCGACATGCCCAACTTGAGCCCCCTCAAAGGACTGGAAGAACTGGAGATCTCAGAGAACCTGTTCCCAGAGATAAAGCCCGGCTCCTTCAGAGGCCTGCGTTCGCTGAAAAAGCTGTGGGTCATGAACTCCAAGATCACCGATATCGAGCGCAACGCCTTCGACGACCTGTCCTCCTTAGTGGAACTCAATCTGGCCCATAACAATCTCAGTGCTCTGCCACACGATCTTTTCTCCCCACTGAGGTATCTGGTGGAGCTGCATCTCCACCACAACCCCTGGAACTGTGGCTGTGAGTCGGTGTGGTTGGCCCGCTGGCTGAGGGAATACATCCCCACCAACTCCACCTGCTGTGGCCGCTGCCACTCACCTGCTAGCATGAAGGGGCGGCAGCTGGTGGAGGTCGACAAGGAGGACGCCTCCGGACTCCAGTGTTCGGCGCCCTTCATCGGGGACGCGCCGAGGGATCTGAACATCTCTGCTGAGCGTGTGGCGGAGCTTCGGTGTCGCACGGCGCCGATGTCCTCGGTGCGCTGGCTCCTGCCCAACGGGACCGTCCTGACGCACGCCACCAGTCACCTGAGGATATCGGTCCTCAACGACGGGACCCTTAACTTCTCCAACGTCCTGGCGGCGGACACGGGCACCTACACCTGCATGGTGTCCAACGCCGCCGGGAACTCCAACGCTTCGGCCTACCTCAACGTGAGCGCGGCCGAGCTCAACACATCCAACCTGAGTTACTTCACCACGGTGACCGTCGAGGTCATGGGACCAACCACTGAGATGCCCAAAACTAAAACCACCACGACAGCCGTTGCTGCAGGTGCCGGTTTTGCCGGCGGAGGAGGAGGCAGCCAAGGGACTACCACCACCACTGCCTCCCCTTCCGTCTTTCGCCCGGTCTTCATCTCCACGCCAACTGTGCTACTGCAGAGCACCGAAAGCCCGCCGGCTGTCGCCAAGCCGTCGTTGGCGCCCGGACCCAAAGGTGTCACCGGCAAGCCAGGCAAGAGCGCTCCTAGCCTGGACGAAGTGATGAAGACCACCAAGATCATCATCGGCTGCTTTGTGGCCGTGACGCTGCTGGCTGCCGTCATGCTCATCGCCTTCTACAAACTCCGAAAGCGCCACCAGCAGAGAAGCACGGTAGCAGCCGCCCGCACCGTGGAGATCATCCAGGTGGATGACGAGGACCTGCCGCCGCCAGCCTCGGCAGCGCAAGAGGCTGCCCTGTCACTGCCCGAGATCCGGGACCACAACAGCATCCACAAACTGAACTTTATGAGCCACAAGACCGACTACGGCTTCCATAAACCCAAGGCAGAGTACAAACCCCAACCCGACTTCACTCTGCATAAGCCCAAGGCCGAGTATACTACGTATAAACCCACCATGGATTACAGCACTCAGAAATCGACCCCGGATTTCAGCCTTCATCGACAGAAGGCCGACTACGGCCCGTTTAGACCCGAGTACAGCACTCACAAGCCTAAAGTGGAGTACAGCCCGTTTGATACAGACTTTGGTAATCATCCGAAAGCCAAAACAGACTACAGTCCATTTAAACCCGACTACAGCACGCATCCAAGACAGAAACCCGACTTTAGTCCTTTCAAAAGAGATTATAGCACCCAACCAAAACCAAAACATGACTACAGTCCATTGAAATCCGACTACAATACACACACAAAACAGAAAGGGGACTACAGTCCATTCAAGCCAGACTACAGCACTCACCCCAGACCCAAGCCTGATTACAGTCCTTACAAACCAGACTACAGTACTCAGCCCAAACCCAAAATGGACTACAATACCCAGAGATCCAAGCAGGACGTCAGCAGCTACAAGGACCCCTACGCTCCCCACAGGACGGCGGACTACAGCGGCGTCCAGAGCGACTTCAGCCCACACAAAATGGATTACAGTGCTTTCAAGTCCGATTTCAGCCCCCATACACAGAGACCCAGAATGGATTACAGTCCCCACAAAATGGACTACAGTCCAAACAATGGGGAGCATGGCACCATGAAGCCAAAATACAACACCTACAAACCGACGGGCCATGGGGCGAAATGGACAGAAAACAATGTGGGGAACTCTCTCCCTCGAACCTTACCGAGCACCGTCACGGCCATGGCGGAGCCCTTTGCTGTAAAAACTCACAACAAGGAGAAAGTGCAGGAGACTCAGATTTAACAAGGCCCCAGACAAACGCCAGTGACAACTACCCCCCTGCCCCCCCCCCTCCCCCCCCCCCACTGTCCACCCTTTTCTCTCCCCATTAACCCCCATTCTCTGCCCCCACTTATCTCATAGACCCATGCAATAGAATGCACAACAGAAAAAGGACAGGAACTACGTTTTTGTACAGAGTGCAAAATTATAAAAAGACTGACGATTTATTGTTGTACATGCTTATAAATAAATTATATATATATATAAATATATATATATATGTATATATATGTATATGTATATATAAATATATACATATATATATATATATGGAAACGTTGAAGCTACCATGGGCTGGTGATAGAAAAGCATATTATATTAAAGAAATAAATTGAAACTATTTTCTAACTTGTAACTTCTATTTAAAGAGACGAGTTGTTTAAGATGCTGTCTTGACTTTGACACAAATGAGGGTAGTCTTGTTTTAAAAAAAAAAAAAGGGGGCATTCTGTGTGATTTTTAAACAATGCTACGGAGAATGCAGTAAAAAGAAAAATGGAACAAAAAAATCATTTATACCGAGATGACTTTCTTTAAGAAATACAGAAAAAAGGTCAGTGTTGATCTTTACAGGTTTACCTTGTAAAAGCACCATGAATTTGTACTGTGCCAAAATGTTATACATGCAATAAAATGGATTTTTGGAAGAAAAAAAACAAACAAGAGAGGCATCAGAGAGAGACGTTTTTTCCTCCCCTGGTTCTCCTCCTTCTCCTCCACTGTAGCGATCAGCCCAGCGCTTTAGACACTGCAGTAAGACGCCGCAGCGACACTTTAACCCTGAGTGTGCCGGGTGACTCAGGCAGAATGAATCATGGTGCAGAAGTGCATCGCGCTCATTTAGAAACGCATAACAAACCTTGTGGACGGGCTCTACTGGGATTCATTCACCGCTGGCGTTAAGCCGTTGACGTGGTGCAACAGAAGGGTGGAAGGTGCAAACATCGGAGGGTTCTGAGCGATGCGTGAAGGGAAAAATGTGCAAAACAGGCTTGCTTCATTGAAAAACGATCTTATCTCATTTCCTCTAATTGAGACGTGGATTGCATTATGCGTGTGGATTGACGGTAGCCTGTGGCGTGCTATATTGCTCCTTTTTTAATTAATGGCATTGGTAACCAACAGCCTTGACGTTTGGATAGGTGAGGGTTTTCAGGTGAAAGATCATTCGCGACTCCCTGACACTTTGCCAAAGGGTAAAGCAGGGATTCTCATTTCCCCGCTCATTGTATTAGCAGCTGTTGTGCCTTCATCACTCAGCATGGGGACTCTATATGATGACAAATGGTTACGGGTCTTGCTGTTAACTGTGCATTCTTCATCTTCGACATTATCCCCACCCTCAATCATAATATAGCTGCACATCGCTCACATTGCCTAACAGAGAGGGATGAGACACACACACACACACACACACAAACACACACACACACACACACACAGAGAGAAAGGCAAGGCTGCCGCAGTTCTCCCCCCCACCCCCCACCCCCCCCCACCCCCTTTCCCTGGTCTTGGCGTACGACGGCCCCCTTAGATCCGTCTTCAGCGTGGCCACGTAGCGACCCCCGGGGCTGTGTTGCCGGCACGCCGCCTCATTAGCATACGGGGAGGGAGAGCGCCCAGGTGGGGTGAGGTAAGATGGAAGGCAACAACGACAAAAAAGATAGCATGAGAGCGGGAGAGAATAAAAGGAGGAAGTGACACGGTGACAGGCGGGCGGGCGCTGAAGGGAGCAGAGATCGAGGTTAGGAGGGAAGCTTTTCTGTCGGGTCAGCGCGGAGAACAGGGTCGTAAGGGCTGCATTGATGTGTGTGTGTGTGTGTGTGTGGGGGGGGGGGCAGCAGCTGTTGGAGGTGTGGGAAGGGTTTATACCCACCCCCCCCCTCCTGTGATGCCTGGCTGGCACCACGGGGAGGGTTGCAGTGAGAGGATGTCTCAGCAGACAGGCTAGTGTTCTTTTGGGACCTTTTTGTGCCTTTGTGGCGGAGGAAGGGGACAGAAGGGAGCTGAGGACTGAGGATGGACGGCTTGCTAGGGTGTCGGGGGTCTGCATGCCACAGAAAGGAGGGTGTGTTGGTAAAAGGGGTTTTGATGTGTCTGACCTGCTGTACAGAGCTATGCAAGGGGAAAGGGTGTGGGTTGTTTTAGTTTCAAAGTGCAACGCCCACCGATAAGTGGCTCGGGGAGGTGAGGTAGAGGTTAAGAGAGAAGTGCAGAGATTCCTGGTAAATTGTTAACAGGAATGGCATCATTTACAGAAGAGTGTGCAGTGTTTTTATCACATTCTGCACATTTACCGTGATGCATACCGAGGTCGAACGTTAAAGTGGGCCAGTGTTTTGGTGCATGTCTGTATTTTTAGTCACCCTCTTAAGTCGAGCATCTGTGTTTTGCTGCGTAGAAGGATGTGAGGGCTGAGATGGGGTGGGAGGGGGGGGCAGCGCCTGAATGCGTTTCTTACACCAATGTGCAGACGATTAATCACATAGAACGGGGTAATGGCAATAAGGAAAAGGAAGGCCCAACGTCGTTAGATGCATCGGGGCGAACACGGATCATAGGGATCAACCGCTGGGTGCAACAAGCAGGGCAGTGCCCCCACCCCTAGCCCCGACACACACACACACACACACACACTCACTCCCAAAGTCAAGGGCTAGGGTGTATCTGTATGCTAAGAGCAGAGAGTACTGCGTCATGGTTCCTTGCGAGGATCCTAGAAGGCTGGCGTTGTACCCAGCGCCCCAGCTGCTGTCGTCCTATCGGGATAAATATAACCCACTGCAGTGCAGCCAGGACCGTCAGCACTGGACACTTAGGCACACATCGGCCGGGACCAAATCAGGCGTGCATCCCACTCCATCCCTCTCCATGACTCATGTCCGGCCCCTGGACATGGGAGCGTTTATTTATCGTTTCATAATCCCACTCTCTCTCTCCCCCCCTCCCTCCCTCTCAGGGTACTGTAACAGGTTAAGGCAAGCAGAGTTTGATTGAAGTGTGGAAAGTGGGTTGTGTGCTTGTGCTTGTGTGTGTGCCCACGTGCGTGCGTGCGTGTGTGTGCATGTCGTGCGCCGGCGTCAGCAACATTTTCTGATCAGGGTGAATCAAACGCAAAGTAAAAAGTGGGTTTACATCAGCAGGGTGCGTTTAAGTAACGCACAGCTTGATCCTGGTTCCTTCAAGGCAGAAAGCATAAACATCTGGTTTATGCAGGAAATAACCAACCCCGCCCGTTCTCTCTGCTGCTCTCTAAGACATGCATGCATTTGCTCTCCTCCGTATTGTCTATGCGTAATTGTTTTGAATCTACAGCGTCGGTGAAAAAATGAGAAGTGTAGAGGAGTTTCTCCATTTGTCACAGAGTAGCAGGTGTGGGTGTCTTAACGCACGAGTGAAACCAAATAGAGGGTGGATGTGTGTTCATTCCTGCTCTGTATGCAAATGCACAGCGTGAACAACAACCAACAGGCCCTGCTTTCTTCTTCGGGGAGCTCGTCGTCTATGCTGCTGCGTGATGGCATTTCATCTCAGCCGTGCTGCACTGGACTTGGCGGCGAGCCCCTTTGCAGCACCAGAGGGCTAGTCTCTGTGCTGCACTGTGCTGCTTCAAAGCATCAACGCCATCCCCCCCCTCCTCCACCACCACCATCCCCCCATCCTCCACCACCACCATCCCCCTCCTCCTCCACCACCACCACCAACGCCATCCCCCACCCCCTCCACCACTGACGCATGCGTTGCCTCAGCCTGATTTAGGGGGACGTGCGGATGCCTACGGCATGCTAATGGATAACCAGACAGGGCTGTGGGGGTCCATCAGACCGGGGGTGAGGGGGGATTTTTTTTTTGGGGGGGGGGGTCGGGGTGGGTCGCTCGGAGAGGCCGGTGACAAGCGGAACATGTGAGACGACACAGAGCAGTCAAAAGTCTCCATGAGACAAAAGGGGAGTCCATGGGAAACATCTCATACCCGCCTTCTCCTCCCGCTGGCTCCTTCTCTTATCCCCCCCCCCCCCCCCCCCCCCGACCCCCCACGCGCCCTATCCGCATACTTCATTAGCAATCATGATGCCATTCAATAAGAGAGTGCAGCAGCGCAGAGACCCAGCGAGCCCCAGCTAGCCAAGGCCAGGGCGGAGGAGGAAGAGGAAGAGGAAGAGGGGGAGGAAGAGGAGGATGGGGAGGAGGAGGAGGAGGAGGAGCAGGAGGAGGTATAGCTCAGGTGGGAGGAAGTAGTGGGGAGGGGAAGAAGAAGATGGGAAAATTAAATGCAAAGTTGAAAGATAAGAAGGGTCCAATATCCACGCGGGGGTTGAGAGGAAAGTGCTTAGGAGGCAAAACAGACAGAAGCAGGGGCTACGTGTGTGTGAACAAAAGAGAACTGTGTGTCCATGAGGGAAGGAAGGGAGAGGAAAGAGGGAGAGGAAGGCAGAGTGGGGAGTAGGGCAGGGAGACCAAATGTGCAGATGAAGAACAAAAACACAATTATACAAAGAAAGGACAAAAAAACAACAACAAAGAATACAAAAAAGGTCAGAACAAACTAAACAGAGCAGAACATTCTGGAGAGGACGAGGAGCGAGGGAGCGGCGGGGAGAAGCCAGAGAGAGGCGGTGCGCACGCGGGGAACCTGATGCAATAGTGCCAGCTAGGGATGGAAGGGGGGATATATGGAGCCGGCCCAGCTCTGCGCTGCTCCTCCGTGATTGGCGGACAGCCGTGGCTGCACCGCAGGAGGTGTCAGCGTGATGGGGGAGGGGGGGGGGGGGGGGGAGGGGGGGGGGTGGCCGCGTTACCACGGCTACGACAGAATACAGTAGACAGGCTGTGCTGATACCGGTAATGGACTGGACCGCTGGGGGTACTTCAGGGAGGGGAGAGGAGGAAGGGGGGGGGGGAGAGGAGTGGCGGGAGGAATAAGAGGTCAGCGTAAATGGAAGAGACGTCGGTGCATTCCAGCCGCTGACTTTGACGATACGGGTCAAAGTCGGCCGCCGACCGCACATTGCACGCGGCGCTTTTTCTCTTCTTTTTTTGCGCTCTCCCTTGTCCTTTTTTTGAACATCGAGGAGGCAATTAAGCACATTCAGGATCTAAAATAAGCAGTAGATGTGCAGGAAAAAGGAAGCTAGCCTACTTCTTTTCCGCTACATCGTCAGGAACACCTACAGGAGGGGCACGGCCCCCTGAAGCCAGACCCACCAGAGTCCGTGTGTCTATCCGACGACTTCAGGCCCAACAGCGTTTGAATACAAATGTGCGTATGAAGGCGGCGTTCACAGCACACCAGCCGTCCACCCATTCCCCGTGTCCCAGAGTCCGTGCGGGGTGGGGGGGCTACGTAACAGAGCAGCGTGGTGCGCGTGTGTGTGGAGCAGACAGGGTCTATTCTGAGCAGGCCTAGGAGCATGCTTCGTTGTGAGTCAACATGAGTCAGGACCAGGGCGCCGTTCACCCTCTCAACCCCCCGCCCCTCTCACCCCCCCCTGCCTCTACTCATGTCAGCTGAAGGGACGGACCGCACTGTGCTGACAGGGCCACAGATCTGACGGGGTTAGGGGTCGTGGCAGCTTTTGGGGGGGGGGGGGGGGGGGGGGGGTATAGGACACAGACACACACACACACACACACACACATAAACACACACTGCCTCATCAGCAATGTCGTTTGCTTGAAAGATGAATTAACAAATGAGACTGAATCTGACGAGTAGCAGCTCAGAGGACGTCCCATCGTGGGTGTTCCCTCTGAGACTCAAATCAGAGGATTTGAAAACAGCCCCACAAAGTAATATCCGTCAATGCAGAGAGAGTGACAGAGAGAGAGAGACCTACGTACAGACAGATGGACGGAAAAGAGACAAGAGGCAGGGACACACAACACAATCTCGAGTAGGAGAAACAAACATATAGAAGGAGCGTTGCGCTCCGTCGACAGCCCTGTCCCAGGGCCGGTGGGGGCATGACCGATGGGACCAGGACAGGGTCCGTAGAGCAGTGACGTGAAGCAGCAGGGCCATCAGGTACATGAGGACTATCGTGAAGCCACCGAGATGCGGATCACACCCCTTCCTTCCCGGTTTGTTGAAAGCCCTTCGGGATCGGTACAGTTCCATCGTATCCGGCCTCATCTATGAATTCATGCAGGCCGTGTTTGACGATAGGAAACACAATTCCCAGGTTATTAGACAAAGGTTTGTTTGTCGTATGCCAAGCTAAATGTTATAGTATATATAATAGACAATGTAAATGTATGCACCCACTCTGTTTGACACCACGCTCCTGGCTCTACCACAGCAAACACAGCGATGTTTGTCCCTCGGTGCACCGGCAGTATGGAAGTAAGCCAACTCATTATGAACAATCCTTTTCAGGGCTGTAATGAAAGCCGGCGAAAAATAAATAAAAAGGTCTAAAGTCAGAGTCGACGGGATTCATGTCGCACACTAGAAGGAACGACGACGACGACAAAGTAAATTAAAACTAAAAATGTGTGTGTATCAGTTCTAATGTCAAGCATCCTCTGGGGTCTACACTCTGGGGGTGTATCGCTGCGTGCGGGGGTGCGGGTGGCGTCGCTGTTGCACGCTGACATCAAAGAAAGGCCAGAGGAGGGGAGACAAAGCGGGCGGCGGGAAGAGAATACACCGAAAACAAACAAATCAAAGCGGACGAGGGAGAGGGCGCCGTACCATCACAGGCGCTCCGATCAAAGACGTGGGGGGACAGCCCGCCGACCGAACCGTCGGCTGACGGGGGGGGGGAAGGCCGACGGGCGAGGAGGAGGAAGATGGAGGAAGACAGGGGGGGGGGGGGGGGGGGAGAGAGACACGCTGGGAAGAGCGCCGTGGCGGATGAAATGACGGGCGGGATGAAAGGTGGTTCAGGTTAGTGCCGCGTCGGGGAGACGAAAAGTGTTGGTTTCCACGGTACTGCAGGAAAAGCACAAGAATGCTGATTTTGTGTGTGCCAACACGAGCGAGCCGTGCTGCAGGTAAGGCCGAGTGCGGTGCACCTTTCTGGACAGGAGAACTGGCTGAATCCAGTTTAGATCCATTCTACTCAAGCTGCTTAGATGACTAAGCCTTTTATTCGAATTCCTCGTTTCATTCTTTAGAGGGAGGCGGATATGTTTCTGCGGCGGCAGCATATTTTACATGCGTGTGTGGTAGTGTCTGTGCCCATGTGTGTGTGTGTGAGCCTTTGTCTGTGTGTAGGGTCAGCAGTCCTCCTTACAGACTAAACAAATCGATAGCAGGCCACTCTTTGCGGTGTGTGGATCTCCCCTACGTTATTGGTCTTGGGGTGTTTAGCATCGACAGCGTTGGAAGATGTTGACGACAGCTGTTTCCCCATAAGCCCCGGGGTCGGAGTGTGAACTGCTTCACTGTGGTGAGACTATCGCTACTGGGCGGTGGTGGAATCTTGAGAGAGCGAGCTAATCCCAAAGTCACTTTCATCAGTTGGGATCAGTTCCGTCGGGGTCTCACCGAGTGTTGGGGAACATTTCCGTGTTATTTTTCAAACGTATTAAGTTGTTACACGGGGGGGAATTCTGTGAAATACACGAAGTGTGCTACTCCCGGCTAAGTGTGACATAGGTTGTCAGTGTGTCACGACTGCTCGGAAAGCATTTTCTAAAACGCGTAGGCAGAAGTTCCCCTGCTGAGATGGGGGGTTTTAACTCACCATTAAAATGAAAGAATCAGAGACCAAACATGAGCTGCGTTTGGATCGTGTGTGTTAGACCACAGTGGAGACCCAAGACAAGGAATGAGGGCATAAAGGAATAATTACACCGACAGAGAAGGCGTGACTCAGGCTGCAGCGATCTGCATGCGCGTGTCTCGGACCTGAGAGTGGACACAAACGTACCACGCCCCCTTCGATGCCGAGACTACCTATTAATAGCGCAGAAGAACAACGACACATCGGTTATGGTGCGTGTGCGCATGGGTGTGTGTGTGGGGGCTGAGAAGGGGAAGGGGGGAGAGAAAGCACCGCGAGGCAGGATAAAAAAAAAAGAAGAGCGCCGCTAAAGCAGCCGTCGTGCAAATCACACGTGAAGTCCTGAAGCAATTCCGCAGAGTAGCCTGATTAAAAAGCTCACGCCGTCGGTGGTCCAGCCAAGCCTCGAAGTCCTCCATTATTGTAATACAACCGCCCGGCCACCACCGCCTCGTAAAATGTTGAATAATTAAGTCAAAGGTACGTTGAAATGTGCATCCCCAGCCAACGCAGGGCAGGGCCACCGGAACGCATTGATGGTGAAAGGAACCAACGCAATGCCCCCGAAACGCCAAACCAATCAATGCACTGCTGGGTTTGTTTCAATGACATCCGGTTTAAATCATTGATTGAACGATGAACACCCATACAACCAACATTGATTGACCTCAAAAACTAGGGGAAAGCTCTAAAGACAAAATCACTAACGTATTGCAAGTACGTTGATCTCGTATCCGGCGGTCCTGCAGTGTTATAGCAGACCAGCCGTGGGGCGTTTGGTCTCGCTTCCTGTGTAGTAACGCACACTCATCTAAAGAGCATCATGAGCCCGGGGGGATTAAGCGTTCAGGAGTGGATTTAGAATAAGTGTATGCATAAAGTAGCCGGTCTACACTGCGTGGATTTGAAACCTTTTCTGTTACAGTTTGCCAAGTTTGTGTTCACCGTCATCCAATTAAAAGCTTACAGATCTACGCATCCAGCAACTTGATTGGGTGAAACAAATACGAAGCGGGAATAAATTAAAATTGCCCAGATTTCAGCTCATCTGCTATACGACTTTATAAGAATCCAAAGCCTGCTGATTTGTGACCTCGCTACGTATTGCCTGTCCGGCCTCTCTAATAACAACCAAACAGGCTCTCCTCAAAGGTGACAGGTGAGTCCCACACTCCAAGAAGGGAGAACTCCATGAGCTCATTAATTGATCGGCCCCCCCTGTGAATTCATGGCGAGACGGGCCCTTTGGCGAAGCCCCCATCGACCATCCCCCCGAAGCTCACCCTTTGAGCACCCGCCCGGCAGAGAGACCGATAACTGGGGATCTCTCTCTCCGGGCGCCGTTTAGAGAAGACCTGCTTCAGACTTGATTACTTTGATGTAACACACACACACACACACACACACACACACACAAAATATGTTGGCTATGCACAAAACATGCACGCATTTAGCTAACAGGATTTCATGTTCTACAGGCCAGGAGGATGTGAGGGGGGGAGTATCAGAGAGGGAGCATGAGTGAACCAAAGGAGGGAGATGAGCAGGGGAGACGAAAAGTGGGGGAGAAGGAGGAGAGGAGCAGTGAGGGGGATGGGGGGCCATCCATCTCCCCCGTAGAAGATCCAGAGGGGGGAGAGAGAGGGAGGGGAGACAAACAGAAGGTGGGAGAAGGAGAGTGGGAGAGGAGAGCCCGGGGGAGAGGAGACTTGGCAAGCGCTCCCACTCCAACTTGGTTGGCAGAGACGCCGCAAACTGTTTGCTCACAGCAGTACACGCATCCATTAGCAATGTGTGTGTGCGTGTGTGTGTTCGTGTTCGTGCGCGCATGCGTGTATGTACGACACAAAAGTGGCCAACATCATCAATGAGGTGGCAGACGAGCAAATATGGAGCAGCGATATTGTATACAATTACATCACGGGGTGAGTTCCAAAACAGTGTGTGTGCGTGTGTATTTTTTTCCTGGCCACATGCCGTGTCTGTGTGCAGGTTCCTTCTTCTCCTAGGAACATTTAAGCACAAGGAACACTATGTATGAAATCCTCCAGCTCTAGCGATCCTCAGTCACGTGGGAGTCGACCCTGTTTCAGCACGGACAGACCACAGGTGTGAACGGCCGCGACGTGACCTGTCCGAGGCGACCGCATTAGCCTGATCGGCCACAGCTATCAAACACGTTGTGTCTCAGAGTGTGTGTGTGCGTGCGTGCGTGCGTGCGTGCGTGCGTGTCTGTGTGAGTCTCTGTGAGCTCGTGTGTGTGTGTGTGCTCTCCCAGGTGAGCGTGTTAAAGGTGCCGTTATGCCGGATTATCCAAACGGGGCATGGCGTGGGTTCCATTAGGACGAGGTGCGGCGGGCGTGCCGCGACACGGGGAGCGTGTCATCTTCATCAGGCGGCATATGCTCTCACACCTCCGCCAATTACATCTGATGGCCGCAGCCCGCCGCTGCCTCACCACAGAGAGACACCGCAGGAAACAGCACTGAACACCGGGACTGGACCGCACCACGGAGTGTGGAGACAACCAGACACACAGGCCCAATCCCATTTCTACCCCTTACCCCTTCAAAACAAGGGGGAGGGGCAAGGGTAAGGGGAAGGGGTAAGGGGTAGAAATGGGATTGGGCCTAAGGCCCAATCCCATTTCTACCCCTTACCCCTTCAAAACAAGGGGGAGGGGCAAGGGTAAGGGGAAGGGGTAAGGGGTAGAAATGGGATTGGGCCTAAGGCCCAATCCCATTTCTTCCCCTTACCCCTTCCCCTTACCCCTTCAAAACAAGGGGGAGGGGTAAGGGGAAGGGGTAAGGGGTAAGGGGAAGGGGTAAGGGGTAGAAAAAAGGGATTGGGCCACACACACACACACACACACACAGGTATGGGTGAACAGACATACTGAAACACATGCAAATGTTTGCAGTGGGGTAAGCCGGCAGTGCGACGGCCAGACCTAGTTATTATTTCACCATTTGGGTTTGAGACGGACACACACACACACACAACACACATTATGGATGAAATTACTTTCTTTAAACTGTAAATGCATTACCGTCGGCTTCAGTTTGAACTACACACACACCGCTGCTACTTTTATCAGTGATATTCAGAGGGAAGAGAGGGCCGGCCAGAGGGATGCTGTCTGCATTCCCCCTTCCTTTGAGGCCCTCCGCTCTGAGTGAGAGGAGGGAGGGAGGTCTGTCAGTATAACTGTGTGTGTGTGTATGTATATATATATATATATATATATCTGTGGAGGTTGAGTCGAAAGCAAAGTGGAGATGTGCATCGCGGGGGAGAGACCGAGGAGGAGAAGGAGAAATGAAGAACGCAGCAGAGGAGACGAAGGATGTGATTGCCAATCCACACCCACATGCCACACCCACCCAGCCGCCCACCCACACACACACACACACACACACACACACACACACACGCTTCGTAGACAGAGCGTGACAGGAACACTTTTGTATATATTACATTTGATTCAAAGCGTGCAATACTATTTGTGTAACACTGGGGACATCTTTACCATTGTACGGTACTTGTATTTCGGACCTGATCCAGCTCATAATGTTTATTGGGGGAGAACTCTGATGAAGAATATTTCATTCATAATACATGAATCAAATATCAGGGACAAGTAGACCATGAAATATGCAGTAGACTAACCCCATCAAACTCAACAAGTATTTGTTCGAGGAGAGCGAGCACACGTGTTTAAGAGTGGGAGAGGTGCAGCGAGAAATAAACACCCTTATACATACATGCATGTATAGATGATCGATATATATATCCCAAAGGTTGATGCGCATGTTTGTCTGTCTCTGTCTGTTAAGTCCAGAGAACCGAGATGCAACGTTGGTGTGTAGCAACCCCCGTGTTGTCAAGGGAACCATCAGCCACACACACACACACTCACACTCTTCTCCAATATCACAATTTCAATAAAAAACGGTTTCATTTTATTTCCAACACGTCCAAATTAAGCATCTATTTTTACTGGTGCAAAGCAAACACCAAACACTGTCCTACCAGAACATTGCTAGATAGGGCAGTTTGAACTGTCCCGAAACACTGACGGAGAGACACCTCTTGAATATTATTTAGTAGCTTTTAATCAAGAGGCTGCGTCAATGACGAGCCATTATAAATTCTCCTATCCGACGTATCGATTAAATGTCCCCCATGCTTTTGTCGGATCTCACAGACTGTAAAGATTTATTCTCACCTTGAGGAAACAAGAATAAAAATAGAAAATGTCCCTCTCTCTCTCTTTCTCCCCCATTTTTGATGCCAATCAAAACCCTGC